>NW_026261558.1:600000-766500 GCF_024610255.1 Lodderomyces jiufengensis | reverse complement strand
AAAAAAAAAAAAAAAAATAGGTTTATAAAAGTTAATTCAATCTAATAATAGTAATCTTATTTTATATATCTTAGAATTAGAATATTAAAAATTAAACTACGTGGAATAAATTTGTTGAAAAATTTGAAAAAAAAAAAAAAAATAATTTATAAATCAATAATACTGTATATAACAAAATCTAAATAAAGTATGCTACCAAATAGACCTAGACTGTACTATAAAATTAGATTTGGGTCGAAGAGATATGTTTGTAGTGCAACATTCAGGTCAATTTTTGGGTCTATTCTATTCTAGTTAAAAATGAAAGTAAAACTATTGTTAATGCAACATCTCCTAACAATTATCAACTATAAAATGTATTGCATAATATAATAAATAATTATAATTCTCTTAATTATTAATGTTAATCTTCACATCGTTTAATTTTTTTTATTTCTCTCTCTCTTTTTATTCATACAAAAAAAATTTATTTTTTATTTAGGTCCAAATTATTTAACAATAACAAAAAAAAAAAAAATTTAACTAAAAGTTGTTGCAACAACTAATTTTGATTTGATTTTCATTCATTAGTTCCTTCAATAAAATCCACTGAATGCTTGAAAGACTTTTCTTTTAGAAATAGGATCATTACTAAAGTACTTTCAATCCAATCAATTGTTAATTATTCAATCTCAAATATTTACACTCATTTATTCATACCATCATAATAGATATATATTCATAACTTACCAAAAATGTCATCACAATCAGATTATGCTAAATTAGTATCAAGTCTTTCATCAGAAGAGATTTTAACTAAATGGACAGAAATAACTCCCTTAAAAAAAATATCAGGAATTCCAAGATCAGCAGGTTCTGATTCGACTTCATCAAATTCACAACAAGATCAAGAATTATTTAATGGTCATGATGAAGAACAAATTAGATTAATGGAAGAATTATGTATTATATTGAATTATGATGATAAACCTTTAGGAGCAGGTACAAAAAAATTATGTCATATAATGGAAAATATAAATAAAGGTTTATTACATAGAGCATTTTCAGTATTTTTATTTAATGAAAAAAATGAATTATTATTACAACAAAGAGCTGATGAAAAAATTACATTTCCTGCAATGTGGACAAATACTTGTTGTTCTCATCCATTATGTGTACCAAGTGAATTAGGTATAACTGTAAATAATTCAAATGTAAATGATTTATCAAATGCAATAGAAGGTGCTAAAATAGCAGCTCAAAGAAAATTAGATCATGAATTAGGTATACAATTAAAAGATGTACCAATTGAAAATTTCACATATTTAACAAGAATTCATTATAAATCAGCAAGTGGTGATGAATCAAGTAAATGGGGAGAACATGAAATTGATTATATATTAATATTAAGAACTAAAAATGATATTAAAATAGATGCAAATTATAATGAAGTTAAAGATTTTAAATATGTAACTGAATCAGAATTAAAAGAAATGTTTAAAGATGATTCTTTAGTATTCACACCTTGGTTTAAATTAATTTGTCAAACTTTCTTATTTAAATGGTGGAATAATTTGGATAGTTTAGATCAATTTAAAGATGATACAATTCATCGTTTACTTTGAGGAAGAAGTGGATAATTTGACGTTTTATTTCATAGACGTTAGCATTAATTGCATTCATATCCTAAAATCTTGCATTATATTAAAACTGTTGTACTATGTAAATACCTTATATGATAATTTCTAAATACACATAATTAATACACATATATACTGTAGAATTTAAATCGTACCAACTGTTTATATCTGATATTAATCTTTCTAACAATTTGAAGTCAAATCTTAATTAAAATTTGACTTCTTAGTTTTATGTCTGCATATAAGATACCACTTGATGTTCCATATTTTTTTTTTATAAACAGAGCTTAAATCTAAAACAATTTTTAAAAGATTCACATCAACCCGAGACCAACTGTTAAAAAGACAACAAGACCACAAGCCATTTGCATTAACGCGTATTCATCCCTTTATTTCATATATTCATTAGCATAGATTATACCTATTTATTTTTCATAATGTTTTCAAAAAATCTTCCCATACTAAAATCTTCATTACTAAGATATCAAACAAAATGTCTAGCTACTGATGCCACACAATCAATATTAAATTCAAGAACAACTTCAGAATCAACAAGTATATCAGTATCCACCACCACAACCATAAAACCAAAAAGAAAACGTACATTTTTCACAGACGAATTGAACAAAGGACCATCATTTGATGATTTTGTAAGTGGTAAAGCAAAAGATATGCTAGAAGATCCTTTAGAGCTTGCAAGAAAAGATCCTAATGCAAAATTACCTTCATGGTTAAAAGTTCCAATTCCAAAGGGTAAATCATATCATAATGTTAAAAAGGACGTTCGAGAATTAAAATTATCAACTGTATGTGAAGAAGCAAAATGTCCAAATATTGGTGAATGTTGGGGTGGTAAAAAATCAGAAGCAACTGCTACAATTATGCTTTTGGGTGATACATGTACAAGAGGTTGTAGATTTTGTTCTGTGAAAACAAATAGAGCTCCTTCAAAACCTGATCCAATGGAGCCTGAAAATACAGCTGAAGCAATAAGTAGATGGGGATTAGGGTATGTTGTATTAACTACTGTTGATAGAGATGATTTGATTGACGGTGGTGCAAATCATCTTAGAGAAACAGTTGAAAAAATTAAATTAAAAGCTCCTCAAATATTAGTTGAAGTATTAGGTGGTGATTTTAGAGGTGATTTAGAAATGGTTAAAATTTTAGCAAATTCAGGATTAGATGTATATGCTCATAATATGGAAACAGTTGAAGATTTAACACCACATATAAGAGATAGAAGAGCTACTTATAAACAATCATTGTCGGTTTTAGAAACTGCTAAACAAACAAAACCTTCATTAATTACAAAAACTTCATTAATGTTAGGATTTGGAGAAACTGATGAACAAGTCATATCAACCTTAAAAGATTTACGATCAATTGGATGTGACGTAGTAACATTTGGTCAATATATGAGACCAACAAAGAGACATATGAAAGTTGTTGAATATATCTCACCTGAAAAATTCAATTATTGGAAAGAATACGCATTAGATATGGGGTTCTTGTACGTTGCTAGTGGTCCATTAGTCAGATCTTCTTACAAAGCTGGTGAAGCATTCATTGAAAATGTTTTGAAAAAAAGAAACCATAATGTTGGTGAAAGTCCTAGATTAGGTTCTGATGGTATAAAACCAACTATTTTTCAAAGATCTTGAAGGTAATTTATTTATAGAATTAATGTAAATATATAATCATTAAGTATTAATGAATTACGAATCTCTCGATCAGGGACCCACTTTTAACATTATGAACACACCTTGGTCAAGAGTTTAAAAAAGTTTGGAACTTCCTAACTACAATTTTAAGACATATATAAGAACAATTGAAATATATTATTTATCTGTACAAAGATCTAATTATTTAGCATCAAGAATTTGTTGAACAGAATCAACAATTGATTTATCCAATGAAATATAATCAAATCCCAAAATTTTCTTAGATTCAGAATAATCGAAATCATAACCTCTAGATTGTATTTGTTTGTTTGATTTTTCAATTGAACCCTTTGGAATATTAACTTGTGGGAAATTTTTATTAATAATACTAGCAATCAATTCATTAGTAACTTCCCCAGCATCTAATCCTAATCTTTTACCATTTGTTCGCTGAGCTTCTTCGAAAGCTCTAATATGAGCATGAGCTACATCTCTAACATCAATGAAAATTCCAACAAATGATGGGATTTCTTGATTTGATTTTAATTTTAAAACTTTATTGACTAATTCAGCAGAAAAATTTAATTGGGATTTATTTTTTACTTCAAAAGCTTGTGGACCAAATACGTATGATGGTAAAATTGAAGATATTGTAAAATTTGGATGTTCTTCCTTTTAAAATCTTACAACTTCTTGACCTGCATAAGTTTTACTTATTCTATAAGCTACAAACGCATCTTCTGGGCCCTTTAAATCCTTAATTTCCAATCCACTCCATGATTCTTCAGTTATAGTACCGTTTGGTTTTATACTTCCTGAAATATCAATTGCTGCAGCTATTGATGAAGTAATAACAAAATTTTTAATATTTGGATGTTGTTTAGCTGATTGTAAAATATGTTTAGTTCCTAAAACCGCTGGTTCAATAATATCTTTAATAGCATCTTTTGCATTAAAATCAACTGGTGATGCAGTATGTAAAACAATTGAAATTTCTGGATGTTGAGAAAATACTATGTCAAATTGTTGTTTATCTATAAGATCAGTGATTATAACATAATGAAATAAATTGGAAACTAAACCTGCTTCGGCAATTAAGGATTTTAAATTTTCTCCTTTGTCTTTTGATCTAACTGATCCAATTACTTTATAGCCTTTTTCAATTAATTGTTTGACGATATGTTGAGCAATAAAACCGTTAGCACCAGTAACAAAGACAGTTTCAGATTGAGTTGACATAATAAAAATCTATTGAGTGAAATTTGGTTGGTTGTTGCGTAATTGGATATAGGAAGAAATTTTTAATGACTCAAGGTAGTTGAATTGATACATATTTATATTAACTTTTATAAATTAGTAAGCAATAGTGTTATGCCTCAAACTTTAACTTCAACTCTGGATGAAGGAACTCAAGGAACAGCATGTCAATTAAAATATTGTTACATGTGGAGATTATTTTGTAATCAACAAATGATTAGTAAGATTTACTTTAAAAACCGAACTTTTTGCAAAGTAATTCCGTTGTGTTTCAAATAATATCACAAATTTAATTTTTCTCGTTTACTTTAATTAACATAAATTGAAAAATTATCTCTTTAAATGAGATTATAAAGTATGTAAGTTCAGATCTCAAATTCATATCTTAAATTCAAAATTAAATTCCAAATTTACTCTATTCTTTAAATTTGCTCAAACACATTTAGTGAGATAATCAACTATACTGCGATGCACTAGACAATAAATCAAGAACTTGTAAATAGCAATGAGTATAGACTTCTCCAAAAAACAATAACCTGACCCCGATAAATGTTTAAAAAACCCAGCTTTGAATCGTTTAATCGATCTCTTTAGTGCTATTGAATTGTCAAATAGTGAAAAACTTTGATCAACAATACAAGCAATCAATTCGTGGGCCACGAACGCAAAGATTGTTACTCCTTTTCTTCCATTTGTCACCCGAGCACAAGCTACCTCTCAAAATCAATAAAAAATTCTAGCTCAACGTAAGACTTTATCAGTTGGTTTTGATTTTAGCACTGCATCTAACAGTATAACCAAGTTTATGCTATGTTATGAAGACATGAGTTACAAACACAAAAGTAAGTACTATTTGATTTAAGGTCCAATTCGTCAATGACTAACTGATAATTCTATTTTGAAAATGAGCTCAATCACCATTATTGAATCAATGTTCTTCAAAATCACTCTAAATAAATCAGTAAACCAAAATTAATCATTCAGGATTAAACTTTTTGAAAATAGATGATACTTATTGATAATCACAATAGAATTATCTAGTTGGCCAGAGAACCGACTTTTAACTTGGACGGTATTCAAGTTGACTAGTGTTATTTTTTGTGCCAATATTCCTGTCGATACCGTATCGGCAATTTTGTACGAATTCTGAAACATGTCGTAACCACCCGAGCCATATATTAATTTGCAGCATTATTATGTCCAATACAATGACTTGCTGGTAAAGACGAGCAATAGCCATAGTATTATAGCTAAAGAAATAGCTAGATGATTCCTAGCAGCACTATCGTTGGCTACTAATTTCTTACGAAATAGATTCAAGTATTTAATGTTGTACTTTTGAAAATTTACTTTTGCACTCAAATCTAGCTTTTGAGTTGACGCATCAAAATCTTATGTTAAGTTTAGTCAATGTTTTCACCACTCAAGTAAAGAAATGAACTCTAACACTTTGCAAATAACTTAACATTCTACTTCCAGTTTCAAAGTATGGAAAATATCAAGAAGAAGAAGATTTTACCCAGAGAACTTGTGCTAAAAGTAAATGTCTGACTTTCAAGAAACATTTTATTAAATATATGGCATTCTATTCATTCAAAATTTGAGCCCTGCAGAGATTTTTTATAAATGGATTTGTTTGAGAAGCTATTGCTCAAGTCCGTCTATTGAATCCCAATTTTTCTAAATCATGTATTTCAAAAACATAACTAACAATCTCTTAGTGGAATTTTTCAGATCAGACATAATAAGGTGATTTTACTGCTTGATGTTAGAATTGAGTCAATCTGGTTGTCGTATCTGAAAACAACTGCATCGTTTTATACAGTTAGATGATAAAATAATCAACGACAATTCATATAGACTATGTAATATAATAAGTTATGACATTCTATAACGACATGATAACAGTATATCGTAAGCTGGAATAGAATTAGAAGAAAAAAATGTAGTGTAATTTGTTACAAAAAAAAGGATCTTGTACATAAATTTTTAAAAATGAATCTAGAACAAATATAAATCTAGAGAATATAATATTTCAATTTATTATTATAATTTTGTAAAGACCCCTTTTATTATTTTACAAAAGTTATCCACTTTATTATCAAAGTATAGATTGGATTAGCATCATTGTAAATATAATATGAATAGACTATAGATGGAAAAACTAAACTCAATAATTGTTGATTCACTCTCAAAGTTTTTATATAAGAAATTACTGTTTTTAATGAACCGACCGACTTAGCCCCAATCAAACAAACAAAAAAATTACTTAATTGAGTGATATTGTTCTTAATTTGTTTATAATTTGAACAAAAATTGGTAGCATTGGTAATTTTTGTTTACTTCAACTATAAATAGTTATTAAGTAATATTACACAAAAACCTCTAGTAGTAAAAATAATAAATAAAATAAAAAAATCTTCAGATTTTCACAACAAATAAAAAAAAAAATAAAAACTTTGACAACCAAAAATATTTATTATTTTACTTCTTTCTTTAAGTGAATAGATTTCATATTTAATATTAGATACCCATTTTACCACTTCAAAAGTCAATTTAATATATATATTATAAAGGTTATATATCATTCATTATAATCAATTTTAATTTATCACATTCGTTTATTTTATATTTCATTAATTCAACAACAAAAACATAAAATATGCAATTCAAATTCTTAACAGCTATTGCTGTTGCACTCGCTACTGCCAATGCTATTGGTGATGTATGTTTTTAAAATACTTAAAGATAATATATTATAAATTCCAAATATTTTACTAACAAATTTTATTAGCTTGCATTTAATTTAGGTGTTAAAGATAATGCTGGTAATTGTAAATCAGTATCTGAATTTGAATCAGATTTAGAATTATTAAAATCAACAACTTCAATCATCAAAACTTATGCTGTATCAGATTGTAATACATTACAAAACTTAGGTCCAGCTGCTGAAGCTGAAAACTTCAAAATTATGTTGGGAATTTGGTCAAATGATGATGCTCATTTTCAAGCTGAAAAAGATGCTTTACAACAATATTTACCAAAAATTTCTTCATCAACAATTAAAGTATTTTTAGTTGGTTCTGAAGCTTTGTATAGAGAAGATTTAACTGCCCAACAATTATCTGATAAAATTAATGATATTAAATCATTTGTTAAAGATATCAAAGATAAAGATGGTAATTCTTATGGTAATGTTCCAGTTGGTACTGTTGATTCCTGGAATGTTTTAGTTGATGGTGCTTCTGAACCAGCAATTAAAACTGCTGATTTTGTTTATGCAAATGCTTTTTCATATTGGCAAGGACAAACTAATCAAAATGCTTCATATTCATTCTTTGATGATATTATGCAAGCTTTACAAACAATTCAAACAGTTAAAGGTTCAACTGATATTGAATTTTGGGTTGGTGAAACTGGTTGGCCATCAGATGGTTCAAATTTTGAAAGTTCTCAACCAGGTGTTGAAAATGCTAAAAATTTTTGGCAACAAGGTATATGTGCAATGAGAGCTTGGGGTGTTAATGTTGCTGTTTTTGAAGCTATTGATGAAGCTTGGAAACCTGATACTTCAGGAATTTCTGATGTTGAAAAACATTGGGGTGTTTGGGATGCTAATAATAAATTAAAATATAATATTAATTGTGAATTTTAAAACATTAAAAGTTGCATAATCTCTTGGGGGATAATAAAGATAAAATTATTCATTTTACATTCGTTGGCTATTTATATATCTATAAATTAAGTATATAAAGTAAATAAAAAAATTTCGTATTTTTTAAGTGGATCTCTTGTACTTTCCTTTTGACCAAAGATTACCAATTACTTCACAAATTATAGTAGAAAACAAGATCTACAGTGTATTTTCAGTAAACTATTGCAACTCTCTCTAACCATTATCTCTTCAACCAACATGATCACTTCAATAATTATAAACATTGCACTAACAATAATATTTTTTGCAACCACTTCAATTTCAAGAAACCCACCAATACAATACCCAAATATCCACGGTCTCTGGCAAACCCAATCCCGCTCAGTAATCACTGGTCCTAAATTCTTCAACCCAATAGATGAAATTCTATACGAACCAACTCAACCAGGTATATCTTATTCATTCAACCTAAAGACAATGTCATATGAAACTTCACAATATCTAGTTTATTCAAATCCAGTAAATCATACTTGCCCCAAAGCTAAACTTATATGGCATCATGGACATTTCCAATTTGATTCAATTAAAGCACCACGACAAAATGAAATAGGTCATTATAAAATTATCTTAACGTCAATAAAAGATGATGGAAGACAATTAACTAGTGATCCATGTCATTCTTCCTTTTCAGAGTATCAACGATACACTACAAAAAAAGAAATTTGGAAATTAAATTTAGAATGGGATTCTTATTTTAAAAACTGGAAATTAATATTATATAATGATCAATCTTTGGAATTACAAAATGTTAATTTAAATGATGAATTTGGATTTTATGAATTTGGAATTAGAAAAATTACAATGTGGTTAGGTTCAAATGAATGTAGTGAAATGATGCCTTCTGTTCAAGTTACTTCTAAAAAAAAGACTTATATTGATGTTGTTTAAACAAGAAAAGTTATGTGCGAATTTTATGAAAGAGAAGGAAATTTATAGGATATGAGAAATTTGGTTGCAAAAATTAGACGTATATTAATACATTCATAAATTTAAAATTTGATCTATTTAGTAGGATTTTTAATATCCACAATTTCTTAGTGTCGTCACTGATCAACAATGATATTTTTGACCTGTCATCATGACGTCTTATCGAAGAATTTGATGGAGTGATTGTCATGTTATTTCAGATGGTCCAGTCGGATTGAAAGACCAAGCGATATGAAATGAAAAAAAAAAAAAAAAATGATAGCTTAATATTTATTCACTTTTTGACTGAAGTAATTGATTATATTCAAATTTGACATTTTCAAGATTCTTGGATAAAAATTCATAATCTCTATTTAGGGATTTTAATTCTTGATTTTTTTTATTTAATTCTTGTTCATAATGTAATTTTATTTCATTCATTTTATTTGAATGTTTTGAACTATATTCTTGATGTAAATATTTAACAAGATTATCAATTTCTATTGTTTTTTCTTCTGTTACTTCTTGAATTTTATTAGTTAAATTAGAGACTTGTTTTTCTAATTGTTGTTTTTCTAAAGTTTGTTTTTCTATTGCTGTTATTAATTCTGTAAATTTTGTTTCATATGTTTGTAGTTGTTGGGTTGATTCTGAAATTGTCGATTGATCTTGTTGTGATTGTGTAGTTAATTCTTGGATTTGTGAGTTTAAATTTGAGATTTTTTGATCTTGAGATTGTATTTGAGTATTTGAGCTGTTAATTTCGTTAGTTTTTGATTTGAGTTCTTTTTCTAATTTTTCATAGGATAATGATATTGTAATTAATTCTTGTTTCTTTTCTAAAATATCTTCTTTATATGATATTTGTAACTGTTCTAACTCTTTAAATGCACTTTTATTTTCTTCTTTCAATTTTTTTATTTCACCTTCATTCGATTTATTGATTTGTGATATTTCTTGTTTACTTGCATTTAAATTTAATTTCAAATTAAGATTTTCCTTTTCAATTTCGCTTAATGATGATTTTAAATCAGTAACTTGAATTTCATATTTTGCTTCTAATTCTTTAACTTGAGTTTCATTTTCTTGATTGGAAGCTTGAATTAATTTGTCTAATTCTGCTATTAATTTTTCATGTTCTTTACTTTGTTCTTTGAATTTTTTATTTTCTTCTAAAGCGTCATCAAGAAATGATTGAAGATCACCATTTGCAATATCTGATTTTCTAAATCTCATTTCCCAATTTGAACATTTTTTTTCATATTTTTCTACTGTTTCTTTATTTTCCTTTTGTATGTTATTTATTTGGCCATTCAAATTTTGGTTTTTTGTAGCTAGTTCAGCTTTGGCTAACTCAAGTAATCTGAGCTGATTCTTTAATTCATCGTTTTCCTCTTTGGCATCTTGATATAAACTCTTGAATTCTTCATACTTATTTTTCACGTCATCATAACTCCTTGCCTCAGTTTCTAACTCAATTATTGAAATTTTATAGTCATTTAATTTTCTTTTAAAACTAAAATTTGAACTTTCCAATATTTTATTTTGTTTATTTAATGAAGCAATTTCTTTTTCCATTGTATTTATAGTTATATTAATTAGTTCATTACTATGAACTAATCTTTTCTCTTCATCATTTTGTTTATTAACTTGTTCTTGTAAATTTTGAATTTCTTGATTTTTTTCATTTAATTCTAAATATAATTGATTTAATTTTTGTTCATGCTCTTTTTCTAATTTATCTATATGATTCATTGAAAAAATTGGTTTTGAATTGGTAGGACTTAAAAAGTTTTCAGTTGGTTCATCCTCATATTCATTTAATTCTTGTTCTTTTTCTTCTTCTTCATTACTTTCAAAATCATTTATAATATCAATGTCATGTCTAAGTGGACTTAATTCATAATTTGATTCTGTATTAGTTGGTTCTGGTGATTTTATCTTGGTATGATTTAATTTAAGATTTATTGGTTCAGGTTCAGTTATTTTATTAGTTGGAGTAGCGTTTTGTCTTTCTTGTCTCAGTTCATTTATTAATTTTGTAAATTGTGAATGAGTCAAAGTTTGACTTGGATCTTTTATAAATTCATTATCAATTTCGAAATCACTACTTAGTTGTGGATTTATTGGACTTTGTTTTCTCCAACTTGTACTTGAATTTGCTGTATCTACTCTTCTCCCAATTTCAACTTCTTCTTCTTGGTGTGCAATTTCTTGTACATCATCATCTTGGTGTTCAATAAAATCTGATCCTCCACTTAGTCTTCTACCACTTATGACTATAACATCTTCCTCTTGCTCTTCTTCTTGCAGTTCGTCTTGACCATTATCATTTTCATGATTATTTTCTTTATTTTCAGGTCTATTTCTTTTTATTGGACTACTTAAATCATTTTCAATTTCACTAAAACTTGATCTATCAAAATTTTGTAATCTTTTATCTCTATCATTATTTAATTTATTTATAGTTAAATCTAATTCTAAAACTGATTTTTTAATACTACTTAAATTTGAAGTTAATCTTTTTTTACGTAATGGAGAAGTTAATGAATATCTTGATGGTTTATTTATAGTTGTATCTGAAATTGATGATCTATTACGTTTTATTGATTTTTTAGTTGCTGAATTTATATTTAAATAATTCGTTTTGGTTATATTTTCAGTATGTGGTGGTCTTAAAGATTGAAAATTTAATTGATCATTATGATTTAAATTTGTTATTTCTTTTACGGGCGTATAATTATGATTAACTTGTGGATTTTTTTTATTTGTCGTGGGTAATTTTACTGGGGATAAAGAATCATCAATATATATAGGTAGATTTGATGCCTTATAGGGTGATGAATATGTTGACATTTGAGGTGGAGGTGGTGGGATTTGGTCTTGATTGTTCAAAATCTGTTGGTTTGTAAAATTCAAATCAAATTGGTTGTTAAAAATACTTAATGTATTTGGTGATAATCAAATTTTAATTAACAAAATCTTTTTATTACACAAAATAACTCGGTAACAAATTTTAATTTTATTTACTTTGTATTTAATTTTGTTTAAGGTATACGCGAAATTGTATTTACAAAAGATAAAGACAAGGACTACAATAACCAGAAGTAGTTTTGATTCTAAAATGAGCTAGAATCAATAGTAGAAATAGTAATAATAAACTGTATCTATTTGAATAAAAATATAAAAAATGAGAGAACTAAAAACAATAAAACAAGCAGCTAAGATATAAAAAAAATTGGGTATGAGTATTCTATATGAAAAAATTGTATTTATAATTATAATATAAATAAGTTAAAAAATGTATTGTCTTTTTTGATGATAACAACGATAGATAGATAGATAGCAACGTACTAATTTTGACAATAACAAATAATAGATTTTTAAACTCCCTTGTAAATTAAAAAACTCCTGAAAAAAATTAAAACTAACAAACTTTATGTAAAAGAATTATACTTTCTACACTGAAGATTCAGGTATTTAATATAATTTGTACTTGTGACTGACTTATAATTTGTAATAACCAGTTGGTTCAACAGTATAATTACCATATGAAGAAGCGCCATAAGTTGGAGCAACATAATATGATGAATTATGATGGGATAAAGTTGAAGTAAAAGTATATAATTGAGTTTGAGTAACATCAATGAAAGAAGTTAAAGTAGTTGTAGTATCATCATTTGTAAATGATGCTTCAATTGGATAGGAAGTAACATAAATTGAAGTTGAAATTGTTGTAGTGATATCTTGTTCTAAAGTTGATGTAATATCAGTTGGTTTTGGAGTTTCAGTGACTGTAACTGTAACTGTTGATGGAACACAAGCACCTTCAGTAGTTGTTAAAGCAGCATTAGATGATTCAGCAGCAACTGTTTGTTGGGCAGTTTCTTCAACTTTAGTAGTTTCAACTTCTGTAGATAATTCAGTAGAACCTTGAGCATTTGTAATTGTAACAATTGAGGTAATAGTTGAAGTAGTAGTTTCATGTTCACCACTATCATCACTTTCAATTGCGTCAGCTTGATGAATTACTGTAGTAGCAGTATTTGTAGCTGAAGTTAAAGTTTGACCATTTGAAGTTAATGTAACATATTCAATAACAGTTGAAGTAATATCAACATCTGATGATTCACTAGCATCACTAGAAACAACATGAGATTGATAAGTAGTAGTTAAAGTATTTGTAGCTGAAGTTTGAGTAGTTGTATCTTGAGTTAAAGTAACATATTGAATAACAGTTGAAGTAATCCAAATATCTTCCTCTGATGAACTTGAACCTGAAGTTGGATAAATACTTGCTGAATAACCATAATCACTTGATGAACTTAATTCAACACCAGCAATTGATGAAAAAGCAGATGATGATGGTAAAGTAGTATTTTCATACCTTTTAAAAAAATTAAAAGGAGCTGCATTAACTACTGAAGTAGCTAATGAGAATAAAATTAATGAATTTAATTGCATTTATAATTGTAGTTACTCTTCTTTTATCAATTTTTAAATTCTATACTAACAGTTAATCCTTAAAATAATAATTATCTTCTAATTAAAAATATATATATATAGTAAATGAATGAAATATAGTTGGTAAAGATATATATTTTATGGATTAAACCTTCAAACTTGAAATTTGTTTCAAAAAATTGATAATTCTAAAAATGAAATTGAATATAAAATTCATAAAAAAAACAAGTTTTTTACACCCTTTAGGAAATCATGATGGTTTTTATAAAAAAATCTTTAAACAATTTAGAAATCATAAATTACTAACATTAGACGTAAATTTAGATTTAGAACTTGAAATTAAATATAAAATTTACGTGTAGTAAATTAATGTTGTTTGTTGTTACAGTAAAAAATAAAGCCCCCTTACTTAAAATTGTAAATCAAATATATAAAATTGTGTATATAATAATTTAGAATACAATAAGTATGTAATATGAGATAATGTTAGCTAGTAAATATATTAAATTTTACTAGCGTAAATATGTATAATAAATTAAGAATTTGACATATTTTAGTTATTGTTTCAAATTTTAATTGTTTACATATTTTCAATATTTTTTTTTTAGTCTGTTTGTTTGTTTTGAATTTAATTATTTTTTTAAATCGTGTTTTATAATTTTTTATTTTTTTTTCTCGTGTGAACACTTTTCCTTGTTTAATGTATGTAAGTTTGGATGTTTCAATGATATTTGTGGTAAATTTAAAACTGTACAGAAAAAAAACACGAAACTTTAAATTTTTAAAACTGAGACTTCATTATCTCATTAATTTATTTGAAGTATTAAACAAGAAATACTTTTTATTACAGTTTATATATAGCTCAGTACTTATCATTGCTGATTTTGATTTACATAATAGAATAATTCTGCTTATTTTCAAAGTCTCGAAGTTCTTGGTATACTCCTTTCAAGAGATACCATTTTCTTGTCTTTGAAATGAGGTATAGTTTGAAATAATTTACTTTAAGTGTTTACCCAGCTATTGGTTATGTTATAAAAGCAGAAAGACCATTATAAGCTGATTTATATAGTATGTTTATAATTTTACACGAATATTTTTGAACACAAAATAATTTGCATCAAAAACTTAACATTTTACTGCCTTTATTTTGGAGCCGTTCCAATCTGTTTCTCTATTACACATGTTATCAAATATCAATTGGAGAAAGGAATAGCAACTGAACTCCAACTCATTCGCATAGGCCATCTCGTTTGAGATTAGAATTGTCTAATGTCAAATGAAATTGTCTGTTTCATCAGAGAATTAACATGGCAAAAATGTGCAAATTTCAACAATTTGTGTCAATTTAGACGAAAATCAATGATCTGTGCCTCGTGCCTTTTGATGTTTTGCAAAAACTAAATCCTTCTAATTACCTATTCTCTGTCTCAGATCAGATTATGAACCTAAATTTTGTTTCATTAGTCTATGATCTATTCTTGTTGTCTTGGTGACGATTTCGAAATCTCATCAATTAAGACCACTCGTCAACTTTACTGAGCACGGACATGAAAAGCCTTATTAAGGGCTAATTTTTTCCTTGGTAGCTATAAAATCATTTGTGAGGTCAAAAAATGTTGCTTCATACATTTTGACTCTTTTTCATCTTTTTCGTACAATCATTCATTTTATAACCAATTTGGTGTCAAAACGATGCAAAATTCTAATTGTTGAGAAAAGTTTAGAGAACACTTTGGATAAAACTTGCCTGTCCATGAATTTTAAAACTATGCAATGCTAAAAACTCCAGTACTTGTATTCTCCTTTATAGTGTTTCAGAGGTTTTAAAGGTAATCAATGTAATAACTTAAAAAAAATTCATTCACAGGGTTTAGGTATGGTGGTAAACTTTCTCGTATTAATGTGCGTAAAAAAAAAAACGAAAACGGAATTTGAAACTTAATTGAGTGCGGAATTATTGCGGAATAAAGATTAAGATTTTGACGCTAATTGCCTATTTGAGATTTTATTTTCACTGCTAAAAAAAGGATTGAATAATTTCAATAATTTAAGAATTTTAATTTCACCAACTCCTTTTCATTAATTTCAACGCTCAATTCTCAATTCAAGATGATTGGACTTCCATTAGATGGTCATGATATCAATTCCAGAAAAAGAAAATGGATAATTGGTGGTGTTGCACTTTTAGTTTCAGCTTTAATTATTTTTTTTTCAACAAATTTATTCAATTATTTTAAAATTGCAATAACTTCAATTCCAGATCAATCAAAAATATGTCCATTACAACCAAAAATTGCTCCAAAATCATTTTACAAAGATAATTCAACTGTATTAATGATCTTGAATGATGAGAAATACAAAAAAGAATCAGTTGAAAGATTAAGTGGTGCTATACAAGTTGATACCCAAATTTTTGATCATCCACCTGATGTTGGTAAAGATCCAAAATATTGGGAAAAATTTGTTAAATTTCATAAATACCTTGAAAAAACTTTTCCCTTGGTATATTCAAATTTGGATATTGAGAAAGTAAATACTTATGGTTTAATTTTCACTTGGAAAGGATCAAATAAAAAATTAAAACCAGTCATGCTCGCAGCTCATCAAGATACAGTTCCTGTTCAAAAATCCACCCTTGAAAAATGGACATACCCACCATTTGAGGGGAAATTTGATGGCGAGTACATTTATGGAAGGGGATCAGTTGATTGTAAGAATGTTTTAATTGGAATCCTTGAAACCTTAGAATTATTACTTTCTGAAGATTACAAACCAGATAGAACTATTATAGCTGCGTTTGGGTTTGATGAAGAATCATCAGGTGTACACGGAGCTCAAGAAATCAGTAAAGTTCTTGAATCCCAATGGGGTTTAGAAGGTTTAGAATTAATTATTGATGAAGGAAGTGGTGTATCTGATGAACAATTAACTGACACAATTGTTGCTGCTCCCGGTGTAGCTGAAAAAGGTTATATTGATGTTCAAGTTGAATTAACAACTCCAGGTGGTCATTCATCAATTCCTCCTGATCATACATCAATTGGAATAATTTCAGAGTTAGGTTACTTAATTGAACAAAATCAATTTGATCCTATTCTCACATCTAAAAGTCCAATATTTGATTATTTTCAATGTTTAGCAGTTCATGATCCAAAAGATAAAATTCCAAATTACTTCAAAAAGATCATCTTAAGATCAGGTTATGACAAATTTGCCAACTCAAAATTAGTAGAAAGTATTGTTTCAAATAGATTTGACAGATATTTGATACAAACTTCTCAAGCTTTAGATATAATTAACGGTGGAGAAAAAGCTAATGCATTACCAGAAGATACAAAATTACTTATTAACTCAAGAATTGATATTACTTCAAGTGTTTCATTTGTTAAAAATCATTATACTGAAAAAGTTGTTGAAGTTGCAAAAAGACATAATTTAAAAGTTTATGGTTTTGATGATAAGGTAGTTTATGAACCTGAAAGTAGTGAAAACTCAGGTGAATTTTACATTAAAGCATTATCAGAGTTAGAACCTGCTCCTATTACTCCAATAAATACAAAAGTTTTTAAAGCAATTGCAGGGGTGAACAGACATGTTTTTGAAGATTTAGTCTTCAAAGGTGAGAAAGGTTACGTCTTGACAGCAAGTGCGTTTATGACTGGTAACACTGATTGCAGATACTACTATGGGTTAACCAAGAACGTCTATCGTTATTCACCAATGTTTGTTTCAAGTTTTATTGCTGGACTTGGAATACATTCAGTTGATGAAAGATTACCATTTAATGCGCATTTACAATTGACTGCGTGGTTTTATGAGTTCTTGCAAGTCATTAATAACGAGAAGTTATAAGGTTAATTAACCTCACTTTATACATGTCTATAGAGTATGTATTGATGGATTAATCATTGGTTGATTTTTTGAAATTATTTAGAATTTAAATTAGTTACACAAATATAATCTGAGACCAAATTTTTTCGCAACCAAATTTTTTTAAAATATTTTCTTTGTCTCAGAATAAATATTTAGTGGTGTGGGTAAATACTTATTGACTTAAAAAATGAAGGTCCTTTCGTAAACCGCCTTAGCTGTAAGCTCGTACCCTTAACTAAGTAAATTAGATTAGTCTTTCCACTTGAATTTGATCTCTTTGAAGCCTTGAAAATTTTTATATGCCATTTTAAATCTTGTGGATAGTGCCTCAAAATGTAATACCATACGGTCGATCAGGGAAACTCTAGGCCAATCTTAGATAAAAGAAGTCTACAACACCGTTCCAGAAAGAATAGTATTATACCAATTTGAAACTGGAATAAAGGATGGCAAAACTAGTCGTAAATTTAATTTCTTATACCTCTTGACAAGCAATCCAGTGAGTACCTTGGTTGAGTTCATCTTGTAATTAGTAGAAAGTTCTTGAGGAATAAAAGGGAGTAACGCTTATGCAAACTAAATTTTCAATGAGTACAATTGTCTAAACAAAAACGAACTTCAAATTTTTATCAGAGTAGTGAGTATTTTGAAGTACCTCTTCAGCACTTTGTAATTCCATTGAAAAAACACGTTGATGGCCAATTTTGCAGCTAGGCAACAACGAAATGCAATGTGTTTTAATGAAATGTTCTTTTAGAGCAATAAAATAAGTTACATAATGTCTAACAAAATATTCTACACACCATTTCAAGCAGATTTTGACCATCACTATATTTTGAAATTCTCAAAATTTAAAGTAATCAATTTTAACCTATCAATAATAGACAAAGAACCGATCATCACAGTATTTTAGGTACTTTTGATCAACAAAAGAAATAAAATTATATTGGTTTTTTTATTTGCCACTATTTAAAAAATTTCACATAGTTAAAATCATACATAATAAAAACAGTAACAAAAATAGTAAGGGGAAAAATCAAAACTTTTTTATCTATACAATTTAGTCCTAAAACAACAAAGATAATCATATCATTACAAACCCATCATGATTCCACTAATGAATAAACGACTACTAATATCATGTAATAGAAACATACCAACGAGACATTTACTACTATCAAGAACCATACCCAGAAGATCATCACATCAATATCATCAACAACTTATTATACCCTCTAGAAATATAGGATTTATTAAAATAATAGCAAGAGCAACAAAACTACCAGCATATATTGGAGGTACTATGGCAGCTGGTGGAACTTATGTTGCATATAAAGTTGAACAAGCTAGCTCTTATACTCAAGATAAACTAAATGCATTTAAAGATTTTACCGATGGAATATTTGATGGAACAGGTGAATTTTTCAAAGGAATGAAAGGAAGTGAAAATGCTAGCGGTAGTGGTAGTGGTGGCGATGGTGGTGGTAGTGGAGATAATGCAACAACTGCATTGGGGGCAACTGCAGCAGCTGTGGGTTTAACATCAGATGATGATGAAGATACGGTGGTAGATGATGACGAAGAAGAAGAAGAAGATATGGAGACATTAATTGAAGAAGAAGATGAAGATATACCTGATGACACAGATGATCATATGTTGAATCTTACAAGACAAATGATTGAGATAAGAAATTTATTATCAAGTATAGATCACGATGGTATAAAATTACCTTCTATAGTTGTTATTGGTTCACAATCAAGTGGTAAATCATCAGTATTAGAAAGTATTGTTGGACAAGAATTTTTACCAAAAGGTTCAAATATGGTTACAAGAAGACCAATAGAATTAACTTTAGTTAATACACCAGAGTCAGCATCAAATGTTGCAGAATTACCTGCATTAAAAATGTATAATTTAACGGACTTTACACAATTGCAAAAAATCTTATATGATTTAAATATGGCTGTTCCTGAAACCGATTGTATATCAAATGATCCGATTCAAGTAACTATAAGGTCTCCAAAAGTTCCAGATTTATCTTTAGTTGATTTACCTGGTTACATTCAAGTGGAAGCTGCAGATCAACCAATTGAATTGAAAAAAAAAATTAGAGATCTTTGTTTGAAATATTTGGAACCACCAAATATTATATTGGCAATTTCAGCTGCCGATGTCGATTTAGCAAATTCTGCAGCATTAAGAGCTTCAAGAGTAGCCGATCCAAGAGGTGAACGTACTATTGGTGTCATAACTAAATTAGATTTAGTGAAACCAGAAGAAGCAAGAAAAATTTTGACAAATCGAAAATATCCTTTGAGGTTGGGATACGTTGGTGTCATAACAAAAGCACCACAAGCTAAAGAGTCTGGATTATTCTCAAGACATAAAGTAACTGGTTACCAAGCATTTGTAGCTCAACAAAATTTTGAACATAACTACTTGAAAGAAAATAAAGAAGAGTTCTATGGTACTACCGTGGGTACAAAAAATTTGAAAAAGAAATTAATGAAAGTTTTGGAAAAAACAATGGCTGCATCATTAAGACCAACTCATTTAGCTATACAACAAGAATTAGAAGAAACCTCATACCAATTTAAAGTTGAATTTAATGATTTACCATTGACTCCCGAAATGTATTTAGCTAATAATATTGATATGTTAAAATTAGGTACAAAAGATTTAAGTCATAATTTTTCAAGAAATGAATTAAAATCAATTTTGAAAAATGCATTAGATCAAAAAATATTGGATTTATTAGCAGAAAGATATTGGAATAAGCCATTTGATTTGAATGCTGCAAGTCTTGAACCAAATTTAAAGGAGTTGACACAAGCTATACATGATGGTGATTTATACTGGCATAAAAAGCTAGATTTGACTTCTGGCTCTTTAACTAAATTAGGAGTCGGTAGATTATCGACAAATCTTATAACGAATGCATTATTGACCGAGGTTGAAAACTTGGTTGATAACACTCAACTCAAAAATCATCCAATGGCAAAACAAGCTGTAAAAGATGCAGCAAAAAGCGTATTAAGCACCAAATACTATTCAACTGCAGATCAAGTTGAGAATTGTATCAAACCATATAAATATGAAATTGAATTAGAAGATCGAGAATGGCAAAGCTCAAAAGATAATGCAGTCAATCTATTGAAAGAAGAAATGAGACAATGTGATGAAGTTTATAATGATTTGAAACATCAAGTTGGAGGTAGAAAATTACAACAGGTTGTAACATATTTGGAAAAATTAAAACAACAAAAGCAAGAAAATATAGATTTTTCAAGTAATGAAACACTAGGGTTTTCACCAACTTTAATACAACGTGGTAAAGATGCAATATTTTTGAAAGATAGATTATCTTTGCTAAAAATGAGATATCAATTTATTAAAAATTCCAAAAAATGTAAATCAAAAGAAAATAAATATCAATGTCCAGAAATATTTTTGGATGCTGTAGCTACAAAAATTTCAACGACTGCAATTTTATTTTTAAATGTTGAATTATTAAGTGATTTTTATTATAATTTCCCAAGAGAACTTGATTTGAAATTCTTTAACAATTTATCAAAAGAGGATATTGAAAAATTTGCAAAAGAAGATTCAAAAGTTAAAAAACATATTGAATTACAAGAACGTAAAGATTTGTTGGAAAATGCATTGAGTAAAATTGAAAGTGTTTTGGCTATACAAAGAACTCAAAAGAAGACTAATGAAGATGAACAAAAATCTATATTTAAATGGTAGTTATTTATATATATTATTTTAATATATTTGTTATACGATCGAAGATATTTTCTATTTCTAATCCATTCAAATTTTGGAAAATTGGTTGGAAAGTATGTAAGTCAATAACTTTCTTAGTGGTTGAACTATCTTCTATTTCTTCAATTTTGCCATTTTGAGACTTGGTGTTATTTTCTCTGTAACTCAATAAATCAACATTTGCTTGAGCGTTTATTAACATTTGACTTATATCGTTGGTGATGGAACTAACTTCTTCAACATTTAATAAGGTTGAGTTTATGGAACCAACTCGACATTCTAAATCCACAAGATAAAAAGAACCTGAGTCGTATCTAATTGATGCAATACCCAGTGGATGATTTTGAACAAATATAGGTTGTAATTGATTTGGTTTGAAAAGGTATAATTTTGATGATACTTGTAAATTGTCTTCTTTTTCTACGTAGTAGTTGATAGCTAAACAAATTAAAGATTTTATTGGGTCAATGGTGATTAAGTTTGATGCACCACTGGTAGTTGAAATCTTTAGTATCAAGTTTGTTAATTCTCCTTTGATCAAATCATAGACAAAAAATCTAGTTTTGGACAACACAATTAATTTGTTATCTAAGTATTGGATTGATCTAATTTTGGATTCCGTCAATACGGGAATTTGAAAATCTATAACCTCAAATGTTTTGCTATCAATACAAATTATTGAGCATTCATGACTTAAGAATATTATAGATGAATCATCTGACCAACTTAAACTTATGGCATCACTTTCCGTATTAGATGATGGTTTAAATTTTCTTAATGACCATGATATCTGTTGTGATTTATTTGTTGTAGTTTTATAGATTTCTTTCGGGAATGTTGGTCTCCAAACTCTCACACCACCTTTATTGTCAGCTGTTAAAAACGCAACACCTCCAAAATAAGAAGTTGGTGCTGGTATCAAGGATACTACTGAATTTTTGCCATGAGGATCCATTATTATAGTAGTCACTTCCCATGATTTATCTTTATCATTCTCCAAGAATTTCCAAAATTTTAAAGCATATTGCTTTTCATTTGTGGATATTACTGAATCAATTTCGGAGTTGGCAACTTCATCGTATGTACACATCCATTCACCATCTGATGTAAATTTCAATAATGATATTTGTGGATCAATTAAATTTGTTTCCGAACGTACTTTACCTGTTGATATAGTTGATGCAGCATTTTGAATAAAACTTTGTTCGTTCTTGACTAAATCAAATGATTGAATTTGTGATTCGTTTGGGAAATATAAATTTTTGGTTTTTGAATGAATTTCAAATTTACAACTGTAATCATAGTTTAATTTTAATTTGTTGAATGATTCATCTTTTGCAACTTTTTTTTTAGTTTTGACTAAGGTTGTTTTTAAATTGTTGGAAAATTTTGGTCTTATTGTATTTACGGATAATCTTGAAACTAAATCAACCATACTGAGCACCAAAACTTCATAATTGTTTACATCAGTTCTTAATAATAATTGAATATAATCATTTTTATAATTGTCTATATTGATTTTATCAATGACACCATTTAATCGTGGTAAAAATTGTTTTTTTTCAGTTTCCAATTGCCAGAACACTAAAACCTTTTCAGAACCACCAGATATCAAATAATTATTATCCAGTGAAAATTGTAACGCATTAATTTGCTCAATATGCCATTTTAATACTCTTTGAGTTTTGTCATTATTAATAATTAATCCTCCATATATCACTTGTATAACACCTGAATTCGTTCCCAATGCAATAATTGAATCATTTGATACGGCTATTGAAGTAATCGGTGATCTATATTGGAATGAGATGAGTTCTTTCGTAATTAACTCCTCCACTTTTGACTCTTCATTATTGTAGTACGTTTCCAAGTCTAATAATAAAACTTTATGATCATTCAACACAAATGCTATTTTTTTGAAATCAAGTGAAATGGAGTAGAGCAATACGTTTTGTACTTCTCCTATAGTGGTTGTTGCTTCTGAAGTTCTATCAATTGACAATATATATCTTGTATGAGGACTAGATCCTTTTTTTTTATCTTTTTTACCCGTCACTATTATGAATGAGTTATGTTTGACACAAACGACTGATAAAAAGTTATGTTGAGGTTGTAATTGGATTGTAGTGGTGGAAATTATTGGATCAATTAATTTATCTTTGTAGTTTATTGTTATAATTTCTCCGAATTGCTTGAACAAGATTATTTGATTCGGATTGTTTGTATCTAGTTTCAAATCAATTAAATCATCTAAGTCTATATCTATTGATTTTATGCATTGTTTTGTTGAAATAAAATAAATTCTTATTTGATGAGTTAAAGTGATAATTAAATATCTCCCATCACTCGAGAATATTGATGCCGTAATATTTGAATATGGAAAATTTATCGGTACACCCCCAGTCAACATGGATATTGACCACTCATTTATAGATGAAGATGGCATTTGAGTTGATGTTATGGTTAATTTTTAAAAAGTTGGTTGCAAAAGTCTTCTGCTATTAAAAAAAAAATTAAATTGTGATGAGACTGAATATAAAATATTAAAGAGAGAAAGAAAAATCAATTATGAAAAAAAAGTACAACTAACAATCAACTAAGTCCAATATCATCACTTACAAAATGATTATTCCAATACGTTGTTTTTCATGTGGTAAAGTGGTTGGTGACAAATGGGAAGCATATTTAGAATATTTACAAGAAGAAAATGCAAATGAAGGTGACGCATTAGATAAATTAAAATTGAAAAGATATTGTTGTAGAAGAATGGTTTTAACTCATGTCGATTTAATTGAAA
The DNA here is from genome assembly GCF_024610255.1 of Lodderomyces jiufengensis. NCBI lineage: Eukaryota > Fungi > Ascomycota > Pichiomycetes > Serinales > Debaryomycetaceae > Lodderomyces > Lodderomyces jiufengensis. Next base: position 742,433 of record NW_026261558.1, on the reverse strand, counting down.
AATTTTTAAGATATAATCCATTAGAAAAGAAAGATATCAATTAAGATTAGAAAGACACGATCGTTCCAAGTTACAATTTTCAAGGTTATGGAGTTGTAAATGTATTTTAATCATAGCACTTATACTCGCATTGTATAAATTTTAGTTCACAACTGGGACGGCAAATAGCAAAAATGAAGAAGTATCATTGAGATAGGAATCTTATTTGATTTTGCAACTTCCACCACATCATTCACCAGGTTTTATTTTCATATTGTATAATCACTTCAAAAAAATATATAAGCAATTTATCAGTTAATTAAAACCTATTAATTATTGACAAATAACTTCTTAAGCCACCAGTCATAAACGCTTTTGCAGTCCAGATGTAACCTTTCTGACCTTTGAAGACTAAATCTTCAAAGACATGCATGATCACTCCCGCAATGGGTTTGAAAACATTAGATTTTATTGAGTAATAGGATCAGGCTTCAACTCTGAGAATCCTTTTATGTAGAATGTACCTGAGTTTTCACTACTCTCCGGTTTATAAGCCATTATATCATCAAGTCCTTATACTTTTAAATTAATTTTTATTGTAACTTCCTCGACTTTTTCAGTATAATGAGTCTTGACAAATGCAACACTTGAGGTAATATCAATTCTTGAGTTTATAGATTGACAAATTCATTCCACCAGTAATTATTTTTTAAAGCCTGATACTTCGTAAGTGTTTTGCATTTCTATTTGAGACAATTTTATACTGGTTTTGAACCGGCAAATTCATAATAACCTGATCTTAAACTGATCCTTTGAACAAATTGGGACTTTTATCATTTAGGTTAGAAATGCCAAACATCGATAATAGTTTACTATTAGACTATAGACGTAAGAATAGGGTCAAGCTGGCTTTGTTCAATTAAGTAACCTAACTCTGATATCATTCTAATTGATGTATGATCGAGAGGAATTGATGAATGACCACCTGAAGTTATTAATTCAACTTGAACATAGTTTTTACCTTTTTCAACAACCCTAGCAATTGCAATAACCGCGTTAGCTAACGGGTCAATAGTTAATTTATTTTTTTAAGCAATTGTTGACTTTAAGTTACTGTGGAGATAGTTATTAGATTGACAAAGTCACTAGTTATATTAATACTGATTTAAATTTTTGCAACCAAAATTCAAATGCGAATTTCATTTGCATAACAATAATGACTATAAACAAAGAATATAATTACAAACAAGAAAATTATTCACCAAGGAGAACACTGGCCAAGATTTTTTGGTTGTTGATTGAAACCTTAAGTCATGGATGTCTTTTTCTTATTTGCAATTTTTTTATAATGTCATGTACACCAATTAAATCAAATGGTCCGAGTACAATAAAATTTAAAATTGAAGCAAATTCTCAAATTTCCAAAAATTGTGTTGATTTAATTCAACAAAGTTTAAAATTTGCAACTTATTTATCAAATGATTTAAACGTTTTTGTTAACTCAACTACAAATGATTCAATTTTGCAAAAGATTGATACATTTTTTTATGGAAATATATATCATTTAAATCCTTTGGGATATTGTAGACTTGATCAATTTGGCTCAAGAATTGGTTGTTATTACGGTACTGGATTGAATATAATAACTTGTCTTTTACAAGATATTGAGTTACAATTATCGGAATTAACATCATCCAAGTTCCAATTTGTTGAAATTTATTATAAAATTGTGAATCAAATATGTGGATATCAAGTTTCTACTTCATTTCCTTGTGTATTGAAAACGTACAATATTTTCGGCTTCGCTGTTCAATGGTTAAGTTTGATAGGTGCAATTTTACCACTAATTGCAGCTATAGTATGTTTGACAGACTTGATTTTGGCTGTGCTAATTAGAGTTCTGTTCCGAAATATTTACAGAATTAAAGTGTTTTGTATTTGCTCAAGTTGTATTTGCATGAATTTAATGTATGGGTTTACTTATTTAACTTGGGACATAATTAGCCAGTTAGTAATAAAATATGAGTTAGGAATAGTCATGTTTCAAAATCTCAATTGGATCGTTATAGATATTTGCTATATTGTTTGCTATATAGTGTTGATTATCTCTGATTGTAAGTCAATATAACAATCTATATGAAACGTTTCATGTACTTGATGCATCACTAATATCAAAAGTATAAATATTCTTGTAACTTAGGTAGTGTTACTACCAAAAAAATCAAGAATTACAGCATGTTTCAAAATTTAATTAGCAGCGAGTAGTTTCTTAATTGCGTGTTTTTTTTTGCTTGCTCAAATTTTATCAAATTTGTTTTGGAAAGGTTGCGTGTCATAGTCTGTCATCTCAGTTTGATTAGTTATTTCTAAATAGCATTTCAAAGATTCAGTCAGGCGAGTAGGACCATCGAATTGTCTTTCTAGGTTGTAATTTCCAGTAAAACGGAATAAGCTACGAATAAAAAGTAGTTTGCTAGAATTACTCAGGCCATTACTTTTCTATTGTTCTTAGATACAATAATGGACTTTTATGTCATTGATACTTGAGAGAAATCATCGAGTTTAAAGACGAATTTGCTCAGAGCTAAAAGTTTCATGATGAAACACCAAATTTCTTATTATCCTGCATATAAAAAATCTATACGGAATTTTCCATTTCAAACAATTGACCTTACAAGAGTTCTTTCTAATTACTAAGTTCAAATACTTCGTAATTAAGAGATTGATACGACATTGTTATTTCTACACTTTTTTTCTTTAATCTTTTAATAAATTTTATTTTTTGTGTGAATTACAAAATTCTAATAAAATCATGAATATTTATCAAATTAACCTCAAATTTTTCAACCACAACTACTTGGATTCAGCAGCCATCTTGTCTGCTTTGGCAACAGCATCAGATACATCGCCCACCATATAGAACGAAGCCTCTGGCAAACTGTCGTATTTACCTTCTAAAACATCTTTGAATGATTTGACAGTGTCAGCTAATCTTACCAATTTTCCTGGAATACCAGTGAAAACTTCAGCAACAGCAAAAGGTTGTGATAAAAATCTTTGGATTTTACGAGCTCTTTCAACAGTTAATTTATCTTGTTCAGATAATTCATCCATACCTAAAATAGCAATGATATCTTGTAATGATTTATAAGCTTGTAAAGTTTGTTGAACACCAGTGGCAACATCATAATGTTCTTGACCGACAACATCAGCATCTAATAATCTTGATTTTGAATCTAATGGATCAACAGCTGGGTAAATACCTAATTCCGAAATACCTCTAGACAAGACAGTAGTAGCATCTAAATGTGCGAATGTAGTAGCTGGAGCTGGATCGGTTAAATCATCAGCTGGGACGTAAACAGCTTGAACTGAAGTGACTGAACCCTTCTTGGTGGTAGTAATACGTTCTTGTAAAAGACCCATATCAGTGGCTAAAGTTGGTTGATAACCGACAGCTGATGGAATACGACCTAATAAGGCTGAGACTTCTGAACCAGCTTGAGTAAATCTAAAAATATTATCAATGAATAATAAGACATCTTGACCTTCTTCATCTCTGAAATATTCAGCAATGGTTAAACCAGTTAAAGCAACTCTTGCTCTTGCTCCTGGTGGTTCATTCATTTGACCGAAAACTAAAGCGACTTTTGAATCACCTTCTAAGTTAATGACACCAGTTTCTTTCATTTCACGGTATAAATCATTACCTTCTCTAGTTCTTTCACCGACACCAGTGAAAACTGAAAAACCACCATGGGCTTTAGCAATATTGTTGATTAATTCTTGGATAAAGACAGTTTTACCAACACCAGCACCACCGAATAAACCAATTTTACCACCTCTAGCGTATGGAGCTAATAAGTCAACAACTTTAATACCAGTTTCTAAAACTTCAGCACTTGTTGATTGTTCAACGAATGATGGTGGTTCAGCATGAATTGGCATTCTTTTTTTACATTCAATTGGACCTCTGTCATCAATTGGATCACCAGTAACATTGATAATTCTACCTAAGGTACCTCTACCAACTGGGACGGAAATTGGAGCACCGGTATCATGGACTGAAGTACCTCTAACTAAACCTTCAGTACCATCCATAGCAATTGCTCTAACAGTGTTTTCACCTAAATGTTGAGCAACTTCTAAAACTAAATCTTGTTTACCATTTTTTAAGGTTAAAGCATTTAAAATAGCTGGTAAGTTTCCTTCTTCGAATTGAACATCAACGACGGCACCAATAACAGCTCTAAACAAAAGGTTGTTAGTATAAATGTACTTGATGAAATCTTCAATACTATTGGTTAAAACGATGGTCGTGGGACTTGGCTGAAAAGTTTTGAAAAATCGATTCGTGCCATAACAATACCCATTGGCAAATCTTGACTAGTTATCAAAGTCCAAAATGTGGATTGTGAGAGATTGAAAACGACTCTCGATAATTTCACTAAAGTTGCATCGCATTGAATCACGACAAATTGACCGTGTTTATTAATCCGATTTTTTTTTGTACAAGTGAAGAACGTCAATTACATGGTTTATATTCACTCTATTGATTTATCCAAGCCTGCAGATTATGTCCCCTCAACTTCAATCCCCAATTGTATTCAAGGCCAATTCATGGCAATTAATTATCTTTTGTGAACATACCTAACTTTACCATCAGCAGCTTTTGTTGCAGTTGCTAAATTTCTGGCAGTTCTGGCTGATGCTTGTACAGCAGTACGTGAAGTAGCATTAAATAATCTTGGTAAAACCATTGTTATGTTATAACTTTGGCTAACTTAATTAATAATTTTTTATTTTGAACTTAATGCTAATAAAGTAGTAGTTAATTTAAAATGATCGAAAATTGAAAAAAAAATTTGTTTAAAATTGCAAAAAAAAAGTTCAACAGTTAAACAAGTCTACAATTGGTAGCTGTTATACTCTATTTGAAGAAAAAAAGTATATAATAACCAATTAAATTGTTACAATCAATTAGGTAGTGTAAATTTAGAAACCGAGAAGATTTAAGAAATTGAATATAATTTCTAGCCGAGTTGCTACCAAACACTGCCGTAAAAAAAAATATATGGTGTTTCAAGTTACAAGATCCCCGACCATATAAAACACCTAAGAATTCTGAAACAAATTCATAAAATTATTTAATACAAGCTATACATATTCTAAAGTTCTTAAATTATACTTAGAAATTTCAATTAAGTCACTTATTTCTTGTGGATAATTTTGGTAGATCAATTTAGTGTCACTAGAAATGTCCTTTTCATCTAAAACGCAACTTAAACATATTTTTTTAGAAGCAGGATCAATTTTTTTGGTTCTACTTCTTTTCATTTTTGGAGGAGCAATGATTTTTTGTTTTTCTTCTAGCGATAAGATTCTTTTAGATTTCCTCCTTTTAGAAGTTGAATCTTCTTTCGATTCTTCCTCAAATGATCTTTTTTTAGCTTGTGATATCAATTGATCAAATTCATCCATTTCACATTTAATTTTATTTAGTTGGGACAATTCATTTGATGAGTTTGAATTAGCTAAAGCATGAATATTTGGTGGTTGGTCCTTTTTAACAGCTTCTTTCGGTGATGGCTCCGGTGTAAGTAATTGAGAATTCACTGCTTTCTTTTCTTCCACTGCTTTAAATTCTTCATCTCCCAAAATACAGTATTGGAAACCTAAATGAGTTTTACAACCAGAACATAGGTTTTCTTCTTCAAATACTTCGATAACTTCTCCCTTTTGTTCTGCATCAAACTGACGTTGTTTGTAATGTTTTGGTCTATATTCTATTGATAATTTCTTTTGTTGTATCTGCAGTATCAACTTATTTTGATTCTGTATAAAGTTTTGTAAAATATCAATACTTTTTCTAACTAGTTCCAAATTTTCAAATTTATCAGTTTCTTTGTTAAACTTTTTCAAAATATTTTCCACTAGTTCGTAATAATTAAAAACATTTTCCTTCTTAATTGGTCTATATTCTGAAATTGATCTATCACCAAATTCTAACCAGTCATTCATTGCAAAATTTACCGCTTCGTTAAAATTGAACCCGCAATTGAAACCAGCATGATAAACTTTTGGATAAGTAATTACAAATTCATTTGGATTTTGATCAGCGTAAACACACGGTATACCATTTTCAATAATTTTCATTGGACTCATTAAAGTGACTAATTGATGTAATAAATCAGGTTGTTTTTGAAATAAATCTGGAGCTGATTTTTTCATTAGATTTTCAAATGAATCTGAAAATGCTGAAGGAATACCATACCATTTCTTGGTTGCTCCGAAATGGCAATAATTTGCTGATAATGTATAATGATCTTCAACGTGCCAACAAAATGTTGAAAGTAGTGATCCTATATAAATCCAAGGTACTGTCATTCCTGATATTGAGGTATTTATATAATTTAATAATGATCCTTTGGCAAATGGCAATTTTGTTAAGTTGTATGGGTGATTTATATAATATTGATTTACTGGGTCATTAAGATCTAAATCTGGAGTATTCATCATGGGAAATCCACTTATTTCCCCAGGTCTTAGGTTGTGTATATCAGCACCATATTTCACTTCCAAATCTGATTTTTCTATATCCACAAAAGACCAAAATTTCTTTTCAATTTGATCTAGAGTTAGCCTTTCTCCATTATTGTAATTTTTTGAAAACTCTTTATCAAATTCTTGACACATTTCATAAAATTCTGGTATATTATATTTAATTTCTGGATTTTCTTCAAACCCATATTCACCTGTTCCAATTAAGCATTTGTCACAATACCAATTTGTTACCGGAACTTGCGTTAATGGAGGATTCAAACATTTCATATGGTAAGCATTATCACAATTGTCACAAAGTAATGTTTCTTCTGGATCATCATTATCACCACAAACCATACAATTATCTTCATCTTCAGAATCACTTTCGGGAAAATCGTAATTTTGATTATTATTCAAGTAATTTGCATAATATTTGATAGCTGAATCATATTCTAATTCTATTGCCTTCGATTTTGGGTCTACTTTGAATAATTCGTTAACTTCTCGCCAATTCTTTATAGCTTGATGACCACCCATTTTTTCAATTAAACAATATAAATCGTAATAATATACTTTTTGACCGTCAACTTTGAAATACAATTTCACTAGCTTCTTCCTTCTCATTTTCAAAAATCTATTTAGATTCTCTTTAAAGAAGTTTCTAGATCTTGTCGTTATACCTAAATCACTTATAACTTGTTGTCTAACATGAAATTTAAAACTTGAGGAAATTTGAAACTTGGGCTTCCAATTCAAAGGTGGAATAATTTTAACAATACCATATATTTTACCAAGCTCCGAAATAGGTTTACTGGATAAATAACCTACTGGATCCAAAAATTCTTCTTCGGTTGGTTGCAAAACCGGACATGGTGTTAATAAATTTTTATTGAAATTTGACATATTAATATTGGTATCGATCAAATCGTAACAGCCTAGCGTCTAAAAATTTTAAATCTAAAGTAATAAATTTTAATGTTCTGATGTAGTTTTAAAAATTTGAAGTTTAGTTACAATTTGTTCAACCAGATATCTATGAGCTAACTTTTTTTTTTTTTTTTTTTTTTTTTTTTTTNTGTAGAGAAGGTTAAAATTAAAGGACTAAAAAGGCTCTTGAAGAGTATGTGTAGAGATGATTGTGTAGACGAATCTCAGAAATTTACTACTTACTCGAAGTCCATCCGAAATCTAATCAATTTAATCAATGATTTTATCTTCATTTACCTTGTTAAGTTTCATTTTAAAAATTTTGGCTGTAGAATTTGAATTTTTATCAGTTGATTTTCTCTCGCATAGAATTCCAAATTGGGTAAGTATAGGATAGTATTAACGAAAATTCACCACCAACAACATCAATAATGAAAGATTATACAATTACAGTTCTTGGAGCTGGTGTTATGGGTACAGCTGTTGTATCCGCCATATTAAAACAAAAATTCGATCCATACCCCAAAAAAATCATTCTTTGTAATGAAGAACCAAGACCAGAATTAGAAAAGCAATACCAAGATGAACAAATTATTGCACATTCATCTGGAAAAGATAATGTTAAAGCTGTGAAAGAAGCTGATGTTATTATATTAGGCTTAAAACCTTTTATGTATCAACAAGTTTATGATGAAGTTAAAGAGGCTTTAAGTGGTGATCAACTTATAATTTCATTAATGGCTGGTGTAACTATAAAAGAATTATCAATTTTTTCAAAAAATATTGCCAAAGTAATGACAAATACTCCTGCAAGATACGGATGTGGTACAGCTGCTATATCTTTTTCACCTGATGTTTCAAAAGAACAACAAGAACTTGTCCAAAAATTGATTGGTCCAATTGGAACAACAGTACTTATACCTGAAAAAAATATGGATATTGCAACTTCATTAATTGGTTCAGGTCCTGCATTTTGCTTGTTGATGATGGAATCAATGATTGATGGAGCTGTTAGAATGGGTATGCCTTTTGATGTTGCAAGGATTTCAGCTGCTAAAGTAATGGAAGGTACTGCTAAAATGTTATTAGAAACTGGCGATCATCCTGCTGCTTTGAAAAGTAAAGTTTGTACACCAGGTGGTACAACAATTGGTGGGTTATTAAAAATGGAAGATGGTGCATTAAGAAGTACAATTGCAAGAGGTATTGAAGAAGCTGCTAATATATCAGCATCTTTTGCCAAAAAATAGAATCTAAGATTAGACTGTAAATAATTATGTATCTAACATATTGTGGCTAAATATTCACTGTGCATATAATTGAAGATTTTTTTTTTTATTCTCTTTTTCTGAATTACAAATTTAATTAATCATCATTTTAACTATTCAAGTACCAAACAATGGGAGTAATAGAGGTAGAAAGTGAACAACAGTTCACAGATTTAACTCAAAAGAATGATTCAAAATTAATAGCTTTATATTTCCATACACCATGGGCAGGACCATGTAAGACAATGAATCAAGTTTTTAAAACTTTAGCAGAGTCAAAATCAAATGATCAATCAATAATTTTCCTTAGTATAAATGCTGATGAATTATCAGAAATAAGTGAATTATTTGATGTTAGTGCCGTACCTTATTTTATATTAATACGTAATCAAACTATATTAAAAGAATTATCAGGAGCTGATCCAAAAGAATTTATAGCAGCATTAAATCAATTTTCAGGAGAATCAACAACCACTAATACCACCAAATCCAGCACCGAAAAATCAACGTCATCAGATTCTACAACAACAACATCAGAACCAGTTGAAGAATCAGAAGAGGCATTAAGTGAAAGATTAACAAAATTAACAACAGCAGCACCAATAATGTTATTTATGAAAGGTTCACCATCTTCACCACAATGTGGATTTTCAAGACAATTAGTTGCAATATTAAGAGAACATCAAGTAAGATTTGGATTTTTTGATATTTTAAAAGATGATTCTGTAAGACAAGGACTTAAAAAATTCAGTGATTGGCCAACTTTTCCTCAATTATATATAAATGGTGAATTTCAAGGTGGTTTAGATATTATTAAAGAGAATATAGAAGAAGATGATCAATTTTTTGAACATGCTTTAGAATAATTATGTAAGGTAAATGTATAATTTTTTATTAGGGTATTTCATTTCTATAACTTACCTTGTGATATTAAATAATCTATATCATCATCAGATGAAAAGCCATCACTATCAGAATCCAGCTCTTGTATTTGATCACTCATTTCTTCATCTTCTGTTGTTGTTATTTTATTATCAATGTCATTTTGAAATTGGTCATAATCATAATTCGTTATCGGTTCATCAACTGTATTTTCATCAGCAAAAACTTCTAAAAACTTTCCTCCAAGTCTATTATACCTATATCTTGTCTTTTTTTGGCTATTGTATATTTGTGGTAAATAGTACCCATCAATTAAATTCAAATCACTAAATGAAGTTGTGGGTGTAATATATCTTCTATATGAATTTATCTGAGTATGAGCTTTTCTAATATTTTTCAACATTTTAAAATGTCTTGGGAATTTCATCTTTAGTTTTAAAGTGGAAACTTTGGGACCTGCCTTTTCCAAATTTGTTCTAGTTGATCTCATCCCGACTTCCCCAAATGAAACAATATCATTAATACTCAAATCATTACATATATCTCCTGCAATCTTTACATCAAAATTTGAATCTTGATAAATGTGGTAATTTTCTAATAATCCTAAATTTAAAAGGTCAGAATTTTTATCTGGATATCTCTCTATCACCTGAGTTACTGGATCGACATCTTTTTCTTTTGAAGAATAAATAATTTTACCAATTGCATGAAATATATTTAAAGCATCTTCTCTATTGTAGTCACCACCTAATTTATGAAACTTTGTCCACAACTCTAAATTAAAAATAATTGACCTTATATCTCCTACCTTATAAAGTTCCGTCAAAAATTGATCAAACTTAGAATCATTCATTAATCTTCCTAATTCCTCACTTTTTAATATACCAGTAATTGTTTTCTTTAAATACCTCGTTGCAATTGAATTAAATTTCACAATTTCTACTCCAGGGGCTCCTAAAATTTCTCTACCCAATAAAGTATCAACATTCATATTATTTTCAATCGTATAACTAAGTCTGTTGAAATCATCTGATTCGTATTCATATTCACTAACACATAGCACTAATGGTGGAGTAACATCATTTGTGTAAATCCATTGTTTCAACGCGTCTCTAAACTCCATTAGCGTTTCATTATGATACACATTTGGAAGTTCATCGACCAATATAGTAGATCCTTGTTTATATTTACAATTTTGCAAAAATCTACCAAATTTTTCTGTTTCATCATATTCAGTTATATTGTCGTTAAAAATATCTCCATTGTAAAATTCATTCGCTAGTATTTTGATAGTTGTGGATTTGCTTGAGCCACATGGACCAGTAAGCACTAAAATTTTGGATTGGTGATTGATCAATTTTCTTAGCGAATCTCTAACTTGTTTTAATTTTGTTGGATTTATACATATTTCTGACGCGGTTTTAGGTTGATATTTTTCTAACCATTGTTTTGATGTTGTCTTTTTAGTTGGTGATGGAGGTACCAAAAATACTTGCTCTTCATCTGATGAATGATAGATTTGTTCAAACGATGATTCAATGATTTTACATCGTTTTCTTGATGGTGCCATAAATGATAAAGAAAAGTGACAATCAAAAAATTTATTTAGTAAGATTTAATTATTCCTTTTTTTTTTTTTTGCTCGATCTAAATTATTATAACACAAAAAAATTTATAATTTTTCACTTTCTCCTTACTTTTTAAAATAGATCAACTTTATTTGAATAATCTTTATATTTCTTTCGTAATTGTTCAACATTTATATTCACTGCATCTGGAATACAATGGCAATTTTCAGTCGAATCAGCAACATCAAACCAACTTGGAATTGCAAAATTAACAGATTCTGCCAAGTTATAATCATAATTAAAACCAGCATGATAACCATAAGGATATGTTATTATAAATTCACCTTGTCTATGAATTGTATGATTTACGGTTATTCCCTTTTTCTTCAAATATTGTGGCAGTACCAAAAAAGTCTTGTGTCGAAGAAATTGTGAACAATTTTTATATTCATCAGTAAATAAATCTTTCATTAAATTAAAAAATTCTTCACTTTGAGATTGTGGAATCAGATACCATTGTTTTGGAGCTCCAAAATGTAAATAATTTATCAGATATAAATCTTGATCTTCTAAATGCCATGCAAAAGTTGCTTTCCAAACACCAGCGTATAAATAAGCATTGTTTACTCCAGGTATTTGTTCTTCCATTAAATCCAATATATTGGGTAATTTGGCCACATTCCAACAATTTATATCATTTGTAAATAATGAACCTTCAGTATCTGCTCCATATATTGGTTCAGAATAAGTTAATGATTTCCAATATGCTCTTTCTAATTCTTCACATCTTTCTACAGTGTACTCTGTATCATTAGACATCATTTCATCATGCAGTCTTTTTCTTTTCTTTGGTGGTTCATAATGTCTTGATAATTCTTTCCATTGCTCCAAATTATACTTTCTAGCTCTTTCTACATTTTGTTGTTGAAATACTCCATGTCCAGTACGATTTATTTGTTGAACAATAGGATTTTTTATATTAACTTTTGATAAATTCTCCTTTGTATAACAACTTGATATAGAATCTACCCATTCTTTTGGTGGTATCACTCTTACTATTCCAGATTCTAATCCATATTTGTTTATTAGTTGATTAAACTTGTAAAAATCTTGGAACTGGTCCATTGTAGGTTTGAATACTGGTACCCCATTGTCTATAAACGCAGGTTCTATTGATTCTCCATTTATCAGCAGTGATCTTGTATGCATTTTGTGTGGTTGTGTAGACTAACTTATAAGATTATAGAATTTTTTTTTTTTTAGTGGTGTGTTAAAAATTCCATTAACTAGCCAAAAAAAATAAGCCGCAATTCTATACATATTTGGAATCTCCCCTTACTCTTTAGAGATAAAGCGGAAAATTATAATCTTAAAGTTTAATCAAATATCTGAAACTACATTTAAATTCTAATAATCATCACGAATATTTCTAACTAATAATCTATTTATAAGAATTAAAACAAACAACCTAAAAAAAATTAAAAGAACTAAACTAAACTTTATGCAATATCATTAAATCTATTGATAATTTGGTATATCTAAATGGAAAAATGGAGTATTTGTACCAACAGCAGCATAATATGGTTCATTAATATGATTTTCTAAATCTTTATAGCCAGTGGCTATATCAACATAATTATTACTTGAAGTTAAACCATCTTCATAAGTACCAAAACCAGCATTTAACAAAGCTCTTCTTATCCATGGACTTAATATTCCTGAAAAATGGAATTCAACTTCTCTATCAGCATAAGTATTTAAAGCTTTTCTTAAATCAACTAATGCTTGTACTGATGTTACATCAACTTGTGAAACTGTGGAAAAGTCAAAATGTACAATTCTTAAAATTGGTCTAGTATCTTCTTCAAAATTTTCTGGTGTATTATATTTTTTCAAAAACGGTATATTCCATTTTAATGGACCTGGATCATTCCATGGTCTTGAACCGGTATCTGAATAACTATATGGTTTAGCTCTTTTGGTAATTCTTTTAGCTTCATCTGATACTACATCAATTTGACGTGATGCATTTGGATATGTAAAAGATTCAACTGGTTTAAAAACTATAACACCTGGTGGTGGTGGAGTAATATTTAATTCTTTATTTATATTTTTATGATTTAATGGAACCCAACGAGTATGAAATTTAAAATGTGGAACATTGTTAGTGGTTGCAATTTGTTTATCTTCAATTTTATGTTTTACTTTAGTATCTTCATTTGATCCTCTTGATAAAACTTGATGAATTTCAATATTTGATGAATCTGAACTTGCATCTGAATCTTCATAACCTGAAGAGGATTCAATTATTGGATTTATAACTTCGGCAACTTGTACTTTACCCAAGAATAAACCATTTGGAATTGCAACTCTAAATAATAAAACAACAACTGATGCAGCAATTGCGAAATAAATACCAGCTTCAATTGTAACAAATACAGTCAAAATAACAGCAATCAAGAAAATACCACAATCTATAGGACTAATTCTCCAGAATGACCAAGTAACTTTGTAATTTGCAATAAGATCAGAAACTGCATGAATAATAACAGCAGATAAAACAGCTTTTGGAATATAATAAAAACTTGAAGTTAATGCATATAACGCTAATAACACAACAGCACCAGTGAAAATACCAGCTAAAGGAGTTCTAACACCACATTTAGCTTTTAAAGCAGATCTTGAAAATGAACCGGTTGCAGGATAAGCATTGAAAAAAGTACCAATTAAATTATTTACACCAATAGCAATAACTTCTTGATCTGGTACAACTTTATAATCATTAACTCTACCAAAAGATTTTGAAATAGCAATATGTTCTAATAACAAAATAACAGTTGATACTGGAATTTCAGAAGCCATAGCTCCAATTATACCATCTGGAATTGTCATAACACCAACGTGTCTTAAACCTCTTGGAACTTCTCCAATAGTTGAGATTGGTGGTTTAAATCCTCCTGGTTTACCATGGTATGCAATTTTTTTAGGATGAACAATACCCCATGAAATAGCTGTTGCAACAATAATAACAATAGCATTTCTTAATTGTTGTATATAAAAAAACCACATTTTATATTTTGGCCATCTTTTTTGGAAATAATCAGTTGAAAATTTCCAAACATATAATATGAATAAACAAACTAAACCAAAAGCTGCATCAACAGTTGAATTTGGTAAATGTTTTAAAGTATTAATAATAACCATATAAGTACTATCTCTAGTATTAACTAATTTATTATATCCCATTAATCCTGGAACTTGACCAGATATAATATTGAATGCAGAACCAGTCATGAACCCCATAACTGCAGGAATAGAAATAAATTCTAAAATAAAACCTAATCTTAAAACACCAATAGCAGCAGCAATACCCCCACAAATCAAAGATAAGAAAGTAGCAATTTCGGGTCCGGAATATTGATCTCCATATTTACCTTGAACATGAGCTATAACTTTTGAAACTTGTAATGACATAACAGCTACAGGACCAATTGAAACATCTTTTGAAGTTGCAAAAAATGAATATATAAAAACACCAACGAAAGAAGAATATAAACCATATTGAGGTTCTAAACCTGCTAATTGTGCATAAGACATAGATTGAGGAACTAAAACAACACCAACTGTTATACCAGCTACTAAATCTCCATAAAGCCATTTATAATTATAATGTAAAATCCATTTTGCAATTGGAAATAAAGAAATTAAATAATTCTTAATAAATTGTAAAGGATGAGCAAATACATGTTGAAACCATTCTTTTACTGTAACTTCTTGTTCATCGTAAGCTGGTACATAGACCGAACCATTTTGTTGATGATTTGAATTTTCAGGATGAAATTCATGTTGTTTAGTTACATGTTCATCTTGATATATGTGAGGATAAACATTCGGTATACGTGATTTTGGTTCATCTTGTGATGTTATTGACTGAACTTTATGAATAAAGTCAGACATTATGAATTGTTATTGTTTGAATGTGATGAAAAGGAAAACTTAAGATGGGATTCTTATTTTGGGGAAGTGATTCCAATATATATATATATATGAAACAATGAAGTAGTAGAACAATGTAACTACTTAATGAAATGCAGATCTAAAGTTAATGTCAGCCTTATCCAAATTTTAAATTAAATTAATCTGTTATAAATTGTGGTTCTTGATTAATTAATTTAATTTAATCTATAATGCAGAATGAAATATGAAATACTAATTTAATTTAGTTTGATCTATAATGCAATGTGTAATATGAAATTTTGCAATTTTGAAAATTTTGCAACCTAATTCTTTGAATAAAGTTATGAAAGATCTAACAGCTTTAGGAGATCTAATGGCCCGATACTAATTTAAACTTAAATTTAAATAATTCAAACACTTAAATATGCTTTCAAAAGGTGTATGGAAGTATAAAATTTTTAAGTTTTTCTTCAATTTAAATTGTTGATTTTGAGGTGTTGATGCCACAGATTATAAATTAAAAAAAAAAAAACAATAATAGACTAAAATTATTAATTATATTTGCTGAAATTAATTAAATTAACGATATTTTAAAATCAAAATGCTCACTTTACTTCCCATCGAACCGTCATTTAGTTGCCTTAAAGTTTGAGATTAGATATCCTGATGAACTAAAAAATAATTAATGCTTTTCTTGAATAATAAAATTATTGGCAATAATTATTTTTTAATTTTCCCATCTATCTTGAAACAGTAAATACGAATCTAAAATTTAGTTTTTATTTTAAGAAATTTGTCTCCTCACTAGTTTTACTCCACTCACTAATTACTATTGATCGATCTCTTCGTTCAAATTAACTTCGTTCTATTCTACTTATTTCGATTTATTGATCAAGTTGTCAAGAAGTTAACTTGTAAAGTAGTGTTTCATCATCTCCAAATTACGTCAATAAATAAGCAATTTATCATGGTCACGTGTAAGCTTGTCTTCAATTACAATAGAAAATCTGAAAATATCTTAACCATTCAATCCAAAACATAGATTTTGTGATAAAGTTTCTTTTTTATTTTGCAATTCTGTAAATCTTCGCCTTTGGGTTATAATTAAATTGATTCAACTTTATACATCAACAATAATTTGCAACCATTCTGTCAAATTTCACATCCACACATCTTTAACATCTAATGGTAATTGATGAAAAATAAGCTCTTTTCAATTCGATTGCTTGAAGAATCTGTGATATCACGCTTAGGCAAATAAGGAACAAGACCCAGTCTTACGAAATATAATAGAATAAAATTTTTTGCTTGACTCAAAATATTTTGGTTCCTACTTTTAATTGCATTTCAAATTGTATGCAGACAAAAAAAACGTTAATAGTTTCAGAAAAGGCGGAAGTTAAAATTCATAGAAAAACAAAAATTCACAACCTTTCACCTTGCTATGAAACTGGTAGCGCGAATTGATGTATTATAATTTCAAATTATTTTTTTTCTTGGTAATTTTTCTGGATATTGATTTAAGAGAAAACCAAATTTCGCTTAAGTCCTTAACTATTCAACTAAGTAGAATAATGTGTAAATTGTGGAAGTATATATTCTCTGTGACCAATTATTATTATTTACTAAAACTATAAAATAGACTTAACGAGTGTGAAGATCTTGGTTTGATGACTTTTAAATATTAATGTTTCGGAAATGTGTCAAAATTTGCTGTTAAATGTTTACAAAATTTGTGAGGAAGAAATAAAAAACGAAGTAATAATTTACTTTGAATTATACAAACTCTTCGTTCATAGTTAAGAGTAATTAATTTTAATATTGATTTATTGCTGCAATTAAAACTTAATTTTGTATTCGATGTAAAATTATATATTCTATAAAATATCTTCCTGACTTATTTTTCCTCCTCAACTAATTCTAAACAGAACCAACTTTTTCCAAATTTGTTTTTTCAATTTCATCAACCATATCTCTATATTTTCTTTGACTATAACATTGTTCTAAAAATATTTTATATTTACCATCTAATAATCTTCTATCTGGATCTTCTTTAGAGCCAGGATTTATAACTTTTCCTGGTCCTGTCATTTTTTGCATAATTTTCCATAATAATTCTCCTGCATTATTTGGATTTTGTGATGTGGTGGATTTAGTTAATGGTTTTAAACCTAATTTATTTAATTGTTGTGATAATCCTTTTTGAGTTTCTTGTTTTGATCCAAATGATAATGTTTCTTCTTCACTTTCTTCGTCTTCTTCTTTTGGTGGTGGAGCAGTTGGTTGATTGAAATAATCAACATTTTCTTCACCAACGGGAGTCATTGCTGCTAATCCTGCATTTGAATGACCGTATGAAATTGCAGCTAAATTGGTATATGAAGTTGCAGAAGGAGCAGTATATGGAGAATGAGAACCATCTAAACTTGTTTGAGATTTTTTACTATTTCTTAATCTTCTTGAAGTTTGTCTATCTTTACAATGTTCAATAACTGATTCATCAGCTGCAACTGCTCCTAATAATGCTGATCCAAAAACAACTGCTGCATCAATATATCTTGGGATAACTATTGGTAAACCAGTACAATCAGCTAATAATCTCATTAATAACCCATTTCTACATTGACCACCACTCATAAAAATACAATCAATCTTATGACCACCATCTTCCATATGTTCAATAATTTGTCTTGTTTGTTGAGCAATAAATTCACAAGCACCAAAATAATTAAGAGCTAAATCTTGTAATGAGTTATCTAAAGATTGTCCAATAATACTTGCTCTCATATTTGGATCAGCTATGGGAGATCTATTACCATGGAAATCACCATAGAAAAAAATATGTTTAGCTAATGAAACAACTGATCTTTCACCTTTATCATGAACCATATGTTCTAAAGTAGAATTTAAATAATCAAATTTAGAAATGTTTGATTGATCAGCAGCTTTTAATAATTCTTGATTTGCTGGATGAATCGATAATACATGAGCTAATAATTGACCAGTAATTGATTGGCCACCTTCAGCTAACCAATAACCTTCAGCCATAACATTTTTATATGGACCCCAAACACCTTTAACAAAACATGGATCTCTAGTCATTGCTAAATGACAAGTTGAAGTACCTGCAACAGCAGCTAATCTACCACATGCATCTCCAATTGTACCATCATGTTTTTCTTGAGCTAAAGCAGGTACATCACATTTAGCAGCAACTGTTCCAACCCAA
Source organism: Lodderomyces jiufengensis (assembly GCF_024610255.1). Lineage (NCBI taxonomy): Eukaryota > Fungi > Ascomycota > Pichiomycetes > Serinales > Debaryomycetaceae > Lodderomyces > Lodderomyces jiufengensis. The sequence goes on along the minus strand of NW_026261558.1, from coordinate 724,080 downwards.
CCAGCATAAGCATCAATAACTGGTGATCCAACAATACATTCAGTTGTTAAACCTAATTCTTCAGCTGATTTAGCGGTTAATTTACCTACCATGTCACCAGCAGTTAAATATTTACCATTTTTGTCTGGTATACCACCTAATCTTCTAAAATTATCTTCAACTAATTCTGGCATATCAATAGACATCAAAAAATCATTTGACCAACCAGTTTCACTACCTTCTACACCAATTGGTACGAATCCTTGTTTACAAACAACAGAACAATAAGATCTTGTTTCTGTACCAGTTGCTTTATGAACCAAATAATCAGCCAAATCATAAAATTTACAATCTTTTATACCACCTGGCTTATGATGTTTTAACCATTTCATTTTTGGTAACTCCATTTCAATAGACATTTGTCCACCAACATATTTTAAACATTTATCATTTGTAGCATTAATCTCATTAGTTTCTTTATCGGCTCTATGATCCATCCATAAAATAATATTTTCTTCTTCATTATGAAAATCAGGTCCTACAGAAACTGGTTTATCGGTTGATTCAGATATAGCTACCAATGAACAAGTAGCATCAAATCCAATACCAAAAACATCAGCTGCATCCACCCCTGAATCTCTTAAACATTGTTTAACACAATAACATATATTATTCCAAATTTCGGTAGAATTTTGAGTAATATAATTTGCTTTTAATTCATGTCTTGTAATTGGTTTTTCAGCTAATCCCAAAATAACACCATTTGTATCAATTAAACAAGCTCTTGCTGATCCTGTACCAACATCAACTCCAATATAATAAATATCTGGTTCTGCTTGTGGTAATTGATGAAAGAATGATGATTGTCTTCTATTTGCTAATGAAGTATTTGATTTTGATTGTACCATATTTTGATAATTGTTAAGTTGTGAAAAGAAAGAAATGAAATCGTAGAAAACAAGTGAATTGAAAATTAATTAGTCTAAAGAGTTAGTTGATAATAATAAATCTATTCATAATTATAATTTTAATAGCAATTATTAAAGAGAAGTTTAATTTAAATATGGAGAAACATAATAATAAATCTAAAATATTCAAATCTCCGATTATTATTAAAAGAACTCATATTAAGAAATAAAGAAAGAGAGAGAATTGAAAAAAGAAAAGTATTATGATATCATTATTTTTAGAATTTATTATATTTTAGCAACCACTTTAATAACCAGAAATTGGAGGATCTATCTGGTCCATCACCTCATTGCTCTTATAGAGGGTGTTCAATTGATCTTTGAGTTAAACAAAATGATGTTCTTGTGTTATAAAGCTAAGATTGCAATTGTTGATTACTTGTAGCGGATTTGGCGGTTCATACTAACAATGTAGATCCTATTTTTTACGTATTTTTTTAACCTTAATTTTGGCAGCCGATTATTGAGACTGGACTTTTAATGCTAAAACTCAATTTGAATATTTGACAAAATCTCTTTACAAACCATTAATTATAAGCTCAATTTGCTAATCATTTTTAATAAATTCTTGAAATCCTATATTTAAAATAAAATATATAATGCTATACTAATATAAACTAAAAGAAAAAATTGAATTGAATTAACCAATATACCTTTTTACTTATAAAATTTCTAAACAAACCCATCCCAAACAAACAAAATTAAAAAGCAAACATTCATTATATAATTCAATAAAAATTTAATTATTCATTGATGGATATTTATCAACAATTTCAACTAAAAAATCAAATTGTTCATTTTTTTCAATAGCTAGTTTTATATGAGAAGCAGTGATCCTTTTAACACCTTGTTTTTTAGCTTGTAAAATGGAAGATTCAACTAAATTTGCCATAAAAATTTCTAATGCTCTCCCTACAACTACTGGAGTAGCTTGTGCAACTTTACCAATTTCTTCATCACTTTGCATTATTTTTTTAATTCTTGCTGCTGGGAAATGTGTTTTAATTTTTTCAAATGATGTTAACAATTGATCTTGTGTTATTGTTGTTGAAATGTTTTCATTGGTTGAAGTTGATTCCGACTGTTCTGGTTCTTCCTCCTGTTCTTGTTCTTCTTGTGTTGTATCTTGATTTTGATATTCTTGATGGTTATATGATAGATTATTTTGGTGATGATTTGGTAGCTCTGTTTTGGGCTGATGATTATTATTATTATTGTTATTATTATTTAGTATTTGATTATTATTATATGATAATGTATTAGAATATGAATCATTATTATTATTTGATGAATTTATTAAATTATTTATACTTATATGATTTGATTTAAGATGTGATTGAGATTGATGAATATTATTATTAGAGGTAGTTGTATCATCATCATAATTCATTAAATGACGTAGATTTGACATCTTTAAATATTTTGTATTATATGAATATTGTATTTATAGAATAAAACTAATTAGGTCGTGTAAATTTGTTGATTGTCATAAAAATTTAAAAATAAACAAAAAAAAAAACTTAAAAATTTTAACTTGTATTTATATTAATTTTTTTTTGCTGATTATACTCTTCTATATACAGTACCTATCATTTTACGTGTTTTTTCGTAAGAGATGAGATTTTTGCATAATATTATATATTTTATTAATAAATTATACATATAAATATATAAATCAACAAAAGAATAACAACTTTATTTTATCAATAAGAAAAATACAAGAGAAAATATCAACATCCAAAATTACATTCATAATTATTCATTCTTCATTTTATTTATTAATCTCTAGTCCTGCTAGGATTCCATCTTCTATAAATTAATTCTGATACTTTATATTTACTTAATAATTGTTTAAATAATAAACCATCATCAATATTTTCAGTATAAAATATTTTATCAAATTCTTCTTGATTAGGTGATTCAATATAACAATGTATATAATTCTTTTTAACACCACCAACAACTCTTGCTTGAGTACTCATTTGAAACCAATCTAATTGTGATTTATCATTTTGATCTTGTAAAATCAGTATACAATATTCTGCATGTTGAAAAGGTGGTCCTCTTTTATATAATAAATAATCAATTCCAAATTTAATACCTGATCTTACACACCAACCTTTTGATCTAAAATAATGATAAATAACATATTGCAAAATAAATTTATTGTTTGATTTTATTTCTTGTGAGTTATTATTATAAAGTTGACAACATTTTTTGAATAAATCCCTTGTTGATAATTCATTGACTTCTATTCTGTTTAATGCAAACTTCAAGAAAAATACTTCAACTGCTTGTAATTGAACAAATTCAAGTCTAGTAACAGAATTGTTATCAAAATTTATAATTGCAACATCTTCTTCTCTTAATTTTTCTTCTTCTTCATCTTCATCATCAATATTTTCCAAATTTATTTTATCACTTTTCCTAAACTCAACCAATTCTTCATCAATTTTATTCATTTCAATTATTTCATCAGCTGTTATTAAATCTTGTCTTTGTTTCAAAATTAAATCTTGTAATCTTTGTCTTTTCTTTTTGAATTCAATTCTTTCATTTCTTCTAATTTTAGTTAATTGTTCCATAGTTAACTTGTTACCACCATTGGTACTATTGACACCTAAGTTGAGTCTATCAATAGTTCTTTCATACCAAGTAGGTTCAGATCTTGATAAGATACCTTTACCAAAAAATCCTTCTCTCCATAATTTAATCATTATTTTGGGATTAGTAACTTTGAAAATATCACCAACTAATTCAATTTTTAATTTTGATTCATTTTTAGGTTTTGAAAATAAATTGGATTTCAAAAAATTGAAAACATATTTAATCCAACTTAATGGATTTAGTAATGAAATTTCATTTTTAAGCTTGTGTATAATATCAATTGGTATTGGTTTCTGATATATCTTATTTAATTGTCTGGAATTCTTTTTCCCCATTTATCTTTTTCAAGTTAGTACTTTATATCCCACGAAACATTTTGTCTTATTGAAGTCTTTCTTATGTTGTTAAATCAGATACCGTTGTAGTCTATTTGAGAAATCATGTGAACTTACATTGATTTAAAAATCTTCAAGCACGGGTACGTTGTCATCATTAAAATGTTTAACATAAAAAAATTGAATCAGTTATTTAATCTAGGAAACATACTATTTTATTGTTTAATTCATTATTTTCTTGCTGTTCTTCAAATGAAAGTGAAAAAGAAATGTGGTTGTAAAAAAAATTTTGTTTTGAAATATTTTTTCCTCTTCGTAGAAATAGTCAGAGATCGTGTAAGTTAGGTCAGAAATTATTTAGATTTTGTAACTCCATTTGGGTCGAAACTTGCTCGAGGCTAGTACTTAGACAGTACGAGTCATCCTGAAGATAATAATTATTGATTTTTATCGAACTATTGAGTCTTGAAGTGGATTTGAAGTACTAAAGCGTAACATCATTTAATCAGAATGTCCCAGAATCATTCTTGTAATTTATATAAATTGTAAAGTACTATCAATTATCTGGGGTTACAAAAAGTTAGATAACAGAAAAATAGTATATTACAATTAATTTAAATACTTTTAATTTACAGATTAACTATTTCATTTCAATGACGAATCAATACAGTTGTGGTGAATGTGATAAACCTTTGGAAATAGATCCGAGCATAAGTAGACTAAATCAATCACAATTGAATCTTATAACTAACTCATTACAAAATAAAGAATTCATTAAAAATGACAACGAACAACTACAAGAATTAGATCCAAAAGATTATATAACGAGTGATAAATTAAATATATATGATGAACTACCCAAAAACTCAAAACCAATATTCTACAAAAGTTATTTTGAAAGTGAAGATGAAGAAAGTGAAGAGGACGAAGAAGATGAACAAGAGGCAACAATGTACAAATCAATTTCAAATTCTGATATAGATTCTTATTTGGTGGTGAATGAAAATGAATCTTTAACAAACGAAGAACCTAATCAGTCAATAGATGACTTACAAGATTTTGAGATTAAAATATCATCAAGAATTAAAAAACTAAACAGGATTTTCAAAATTTTATCAAATATGCAAGATATTCAACATCCATTAAGTGAAGATTGTGCAAACTTACTAATAGAAAATTATAAATTAAAATTTGATCAATCTCAAAAGGAAAAAAATCAATATTTAAACTTTCTCAAAAAGTTGAAAATTCAAGATCAGAAACTTAATTTAGATGATGAAAATTTTAGTGAAATTGAATTAGATAAAAATTTGAAAAATTCTTTAAATGAATATCAAAGATTATCGCAATTAGAATCCACAAAACTAGAAGAGTTAAAAGAACTTGAATTGACGAAATCAAATTTACAATCACAACTTGAAAAAAATGGATCAGAATTAGCCAAGATTAACGAAACTGAATTAAATAAATTACTACGACTTAAAAATGAATTCCAATTAAATTTATCAGATAAACAAATCAAATTGGATCAATTGAAAGCATCTTATCAAATTCATTTAAACCACATTGATCAATTAAGAAAATCAAATATTTATAAAATGATGTTCAATATTAATTTAGATAATAATTATGGAACGATTAATGGATTTAGAATTGGGTATAAGATCGTATGGCCAGAAGTTAATGCTGCATTGGGACAAATTGTCATATTGCTAGCTTTTATTATCAAAAGATTAAATTTAAATCTAAAAAATTATAAATTAGTGCCAATGGGTTCTCAATCACAAATTATTAAATTCTCAGAATCGACAAATGGAACAAAACAAAAAAATGTTTTAAACTTATACTCATCTGATGAATTTACATTAGGTAGATTATTCAATTTCAACAAACTTGATGTCTCAATGATTGCCTTGCTAGATATTGTTCTAATTATTGAATTGGAATTAATGAAATTGGATAATGAAATTGAGTTACCTTATAAAATCTTTAAAGATACGATAGGTGGCAAAAGTATTAGAGTTACATCGAATTCTGAGTGGACCCAAAGTTGTAAAATTTTGTTGACTAATTTGAATTGGATTTTAACTTTTATAGAAGCACATACCAATTAATTGTTATGTATTAAAAAATTACCTCTTAATAATATTTTATCGTGTGCCTTTTATCAATTTGTAAATAAACTCTACTGATTAAGCTTCAACTTTATTAAATTTATTTCATCAATCAAACACCAAGCTCAATCATGGAGTCAAAGTCAATTGGCAAATCAGTTGCCCAATCAAGTCCAATAAATTATAAAATTGCCAACAGTTCATTAGAGAATTACAATAGTTCATTCTCACTTGAAGCAACACCTACTAAAAAAAGGATCAGACGTGAATTTATTACTGAACCCGTCAATATTATCAATGAACGTATGATTCCACGAGTAATTCCACCAATTGACTTGATTAATGATGATATTATTGAAGAAACCTCCAATAACGGTAATAAAAATTTTACTATAAATGATAACATATTAAAAAGTTCACCGCTTATCTCAAATATTCAACCAAGTAAATCACTCAAGAAGAATCTTTTTAAATCAAAAACTGTATATTCAAATTCAGATGATATGATCAAAGCAAGAGAAGTGTATAAAAATATTTATAGTACAAGTAGTCCATTAACGGAAAGTTCAAAAATTTCCACAAATCAAAATAAAACTAAGGATGATTACTTAATGGGTTTCCAATATTATCAAGAACAATCAAAAAGGGATCAGGTAAAACAAGATCATGATCAGAGATCAAGTTTAACACCTACTAAAAAAATGGAAATATTACAACAACCACCTAACGATAATGATAATAATCGAAATCAATCTGCGCTACCTACTCCAAGATACCGGAATAATAATAATAATAATAATTTCAACATTTTATCAAATAATAATTTCAAATCTGAAACAACCTTAGATGAAGAAAGAATAAAATTAATGAACTACTATGATAAACATCATCAAAATGGTCAATTTACAAATTATATAAAAAAATCAGATATTTTAGATAGTTTTGTCGAACATATTATTGTTTTAAAAGTTCCTTCCAAGTTTTTGAAAACTATTTCAATTGAATTTAATCATGAATTTGGGTTTATAAAACAAGAAAAAATTAATGGGAGTATTATTGATGGAGATAATGATGATGTCGAAATAATTTCAATAAAACAAATCAATCAGGAACAACAAAGTCAAACAAATAAACAAATCAATCAAAATCAAAATCAAAGTGATAAAAACAAAACTATTCCTCAAAATCAAATTAATCAAATTACTGAAAAAAAATTATATACATCACCTAAAAAACTAGGTTGTTGGACATGTAGGGTACGTCATAAAAAATGTACTAGAGAATTACCAAAATGTAAAGATTGTGATAAATTTGATTTATATTGTGATTATAATGAATCAAGACCTGAATTTATGATTAATAAAATATTACAGAAACAAAAATTAAAAGAAATTAGAAATGCAACTGATTTGTACAAACAAACTCATCAACATTAATAATGATTAATAGCAGAGGTAGAACTAAATAATGATATAATTACATTTTTAAAATTTAATGAGATAATGAAAATTGAGCATATACTACTACTTAAATAAACTAATATATATTCAAATTAATATTCTAAAAATAGGATCTGCAATAAATAATAGTTTTCTGGTAAATATTATAAAATTTTAACGCTCCTTTTCTTATAACTTATCGTTCATATTAATTGAACAAAATCTCGTAAATCAAGTTAATTGAATGAACAAACGAGATTGATTCAATAAATCTTAAACCTTACACGTCCTTCAATTATATTTTTTTTTTCTTTTGGTTACTTCTATTTTATTTTGAATATTGAAAAGAAATTTTGATTAAGAGAGACCTATATTTGTTTAACTATTAGACTCAGGAATTAAAAAATAATTTTTTTTGATTTTCATTTCAATAATTCAACAAATCAATCATTAATTCACCAAGTACCTACCTATTCAAAATTCAATGCTACAGAATTTAATATTTATATTAACTGTTGTGTTAATTAATATATCCACCACTAACTCATTTTATTTACCTGGTGTTGCCCCTACTGATTATAAGCAAGGTGATACTATACCGTTATTAGTTAATCATTTAACTCCTTCATTACATCATGTAAGTCATCAAAATAAAATAAAATCAGCTACATATGTATATTCATATGATTATTATTATCCTAAATTTCATTTTTGTCAACCTGAAGGAGGACCAAAAAAGCAATCTGAATCTCTTGGATCAATTATTTTTGGTGATAGAATTTTTAATTCACCATTTGAAATTAAAATGTTAGAACCAATTGAATGTAAAAAATTATGTACTTCAAAATATCCTAAATCAGATGCTGTTTTTGTCAATAGAAATATAAGAGCAAGTTATAGTCATAATTGGTTAGTTGATGGATTACCAGTTGCAAGAATTGTTGAAGATCAAAGAACTAATTCTCAATTTTATGGTACTGGATTTCATATTGGTGAAGTAAATAAAGATCATGCTGCTGTATTATATAATCATTTTGATATTAAAATTGAATATCATGTAAGAGGAGAAAATCAATTTAGAGTTGTTGGAGTAACTGCAACTCCTGCATCATTAGATCGATCAGAAATTCCTGAAAATTCACCAGATGAAACTTATTGTTCTATTGGAGAATTAAAACAATTTCATTTAGATAAAGATAAAGATAATGATGTTTTATTTACTTATTCTGTAAATTTTCAAAAAAGTGATATAGCATGGGCAACTAGATGGGATCAATATTTACATGTTTATGATCCAAAAATTCAATGGTTTTCATTAATTAATTTTTCGTTAATTGTTTTAATTTTGGGAATTGTTATTGCTCATATATTAATTAGAACTTTAAAAAATGATATTGTTAAATATAATGAAGTTAATTTAGATGATGATTTAACTGATGAAAGTGGTTGGAAATTAATTCATGGTGATGTTTTCAGACCACCTTCTCAAAAACAATTACTTTCAATAATTGTTGGAAGTGGATTACAAATCTTTTTTATGGCTTTTGTTACTATTATATTTGCATTATTTGGATTATTATCACCATCAAATAGAGGATCATTATCTACTTTTATGTTTATTGTTTATATGTCAAGTTCAATTATTTCATCATATATTTCAGGTTATTTATACAGATTTTTAGGTGGTGAAGATTGGAAAATGAATTTAATATTAACTCCAATAATTGTACCAGGTATATTATTTGGTATATTTATATTCCTTAATTTCTTTTTAATTTCAGTTGATTCTTCAGGTGCTATACCAATGGGGACAATGATTACTATTGTAATGATATGGTTCCTTATATCTATCCCATTATCAGTTGTTGGATCCATATTAGCTTCTAAAAGACCATTATTGGATATTCCAGTAAGAACAAATCAAATTCCAAGACAAATTCCACAACAACCTTGGTATTTAAGATTAATTCCAATTATGTTTATAAGTGGAATTTTCCCATTTGGATCAATTGCAGTTGAAATGTATTTTATTTATTCAAGTTTATGGTTTAATAAGATATTTTATATGTTTGGATTTTTATTTTTTTGCTTTTTGTTAATGATTTTAACTACAAGTTTAATCACAATTTTAATGATATATTATACTTTATGCTCAGAAAATTATAAATGGCAATGGAAATCAATATTTATTGGTGGTGGATGTGCTATATATGTTTTCATACATTCTATATTTTTAACTGGTGGTGAACGATTAGGTGGATTATCTTCCTTTGTGTTATATGTTGGATACTCAATAGTTATATCAATGTTGGTATTCTTATGTTGTTCAAGTGTTGGTTTCGTTAGTAGTTTATTTTTCGTTAGAAAGATATATGCACAAATTAAAATTGACTAAAAAAAATAAGAGTTTTATAGAGTGGAAAAAAACAATAGTAAATAAGTAAATTACAATATATATATTATTTATATTATTAGTGTCTCATTAAATCTAATTTAATCATTGGTATTATTTTGTCCTGAATCCAATTATTTGTAGGTGTGGTGCTTGTAGTTAATGTTGTAAAATTTAAATTATCATCAATTATTGATTGTTTAATTGATCTAATTACGTTATCACAAATAGGTAAATTTGATAAATTTAAACTTAATAAACTAAATGATATTGATAAATTATGGAAAATTTTTTGAGTTTGATCTGATTGTGGTAAATTTTCAATAATAATTTTTAAAAATTTAGATATCCAAAATAATTGAGTTATTGAAATGTTAAGTATTGATGATAATAAATTTTTATTTTCCATTGTTGAAGTACTTAAATAGTTTGCAAAATTTAATATTGTTGTTGCTAATTTTTCTAGTTTTTCTGTAAGTTGTGACTGTTGCTGTTGTTGTTGATTGAATATATTGAATAATTGATATTTTTCATTGACTAAATTATAGAAATGAATTATGAAAATGTCTTTTGATTTTATGGTTTTTAATGTCATTGTTGATGATAATATAGTCTCATTTTTCATATCTACTAAATTCTTCAAATCGTAATATAAATCAGCTTGTGATAATTTACTCTCATTCATTGAAACAAATTTTGATAAATTGCCCAGTGGTATAAATTTTGAAACACCCGATTTCAAACAAACTATACTATCAATTATATCTAAATTGAGGTATAATTTAGCAAACCTTAAGTCTTTCTCTTCACTAGTTAAAACATGTTCTAAAATATTCAATTCGTTAAAAAATGAACTTGCCATTGCTATACCACATCCATAAAAACTACCCTTTAGTAATAATGCATAATTTATCAACAATAAAGTTAATCCATACATAAATGAAGAATTTTTATTGATTTTAGAAAATTGATGCAATTGTTGTAACTTGAAAAACATCGATATAGTATTAAATTCATCAGTTGATTTAAAATTAATTAAATCATTCAATGCCATATGAAAAATTTCAACTAAATTTTCAGTAGGTACTTCTATTCCATTAGTTTGTATTATTGATATTAAAGTATCATTATCAACCAGTATAATAGGAAATGATGGTGCAAATACTTTTTCATAAACTTCCAAATCAGCTTTTAACAAATTCATTGGTGATGTTGAAAATTGTGGTGATATTCCATGTGGTGATAAAAATTGTAAATGAGGTTTTGATGTTGAGATATTATTTGTATTATTAGTTGATATTGGTGATGATGGAGAATGGAGTAACAAAGATTTGTTCATTCTACCATTTAAACTAGATAATGAAGTTATTGAGTTTCTTGGTGATATAGATTGTGAATTATTTCTAATAATCAGTGGTCTTTGAGAATTTGATGATTTAATAGAATAAAAATCTTCTGATTCACTATCACTTAAAAATTCATTTGAAGTTGTATTTTTAATTGTGGGCATTCTTATACCTGTTGTTGAAGTTGATGATATCGAATCTATTGATGATGATCTTCTACGACGTGAAGGTTGACCAGAACTTGTAACACTACTAATTGATGAACGATGAGAACTTGATGATTGAGGCATTTCATAAGGTACTTTCCAGAAAGGACCTTGAATTGGTGGACTATTGTTATTGGAGTTGTTGTTGTTGTTGTTGCTATTATTGCTACCGTTATTGAATTGTGGATTTTGCGGACTTGATGGATTTGATTCCATTGTATTAATTTTTTGAATTGCTGGTGATAAATTTTTATTTGAATAATTCATTAAAGGTGGTAATTTAATTGATTGTAATTGTTGTTGAGATTGATTTTTAATAGACGGGAATGATACACTATTTTGAGGTATATCCTTTATAGTTGTTTGAGATGATATTGAATTTGTTCTATGTAATTCATTTTGAATATTATCTTCTAAATCTTTTGAAAACCCCTTTGATGGACCTCTTTTTAAAGGTGTTCTTGAAAAAGTACATTCTTCTGAATTTTTTTGACAATTATTACAAATTTGAGTAACTTCATTTAATGTTGATGAAAATTCTGCATTACATTTTATTTTTTTCCTTCTACATGCATCACAAGCTCTTGAAATTTTTGATCTTTTTCTTGGAGGATCTTTTGATGATTGTTCAATTTGTGGAGAAGATGATACATTTGAAATTGAGCCATTTGCGTTATTATTTATAGTATGTGGATGGATTGGTTGTTGATTATGATACATTTGTTGTTGTGGTGGTGGTTGTTGTAGATGTGACGATTGATTATTATGATGTTGTTGTTGAATCTCTATTGATGGAGGAGGTAGTGGCATATGTTGATGTTGTTGTTGTTGTTGATGATTTGGGATTTGATTATGATTTTGAACATGATTAGGTAATTGTTGATGATTGTTATATATTTGATGATTTGTATTTATATTTGGAGTTGTAGTATGAATATTGTGATTTATATTGTTATTGATCTGATTATTCTGATTATTATTATTATTAATTTTATTTTTATTATTTGATTGACCAGTATCTGCTAATATATTACTTATTGAAGGTATCAGTTTTGTAGTAGATGTTGAAGTAATCATTATTATATTATCATTTATGTATATTTTATTAAATTATATTATATCAATTTATTTTAGAATAGATTAATTAGTTTAATTGTTTATGAACTGTTATTTAACAATTGGTTGTAAATAAATTGAAATTATTTATTTAAATTTTAATTTTTTGAACATTCTTTTTTTTTTTGGTTGTAAATAATTTTAATAACATACATTAAATAAATTATGTAATAGAAAAATTAAATATGGAGAAATATTTTATCAACTCAACTAACACTTATGTTCAATTTATGATAATGATTAAATTATAATGATTACTTTGACTTGAAGTACCTAATGGTAGTATAAGTATTGATTAATTAGAATTATCGTATAATAATTACTACAGAGTATGTTAAAATAAATATATATTATTTCAAATAAATATTTAGATACTTATTTAGTATAATTATAGTATGAGATCTATAATTTTTTATATAGACTTAAGGATTAACTCTATCTTGATCATAAATATTCGAGTAATATTAATATTTTGTAGAGATATAGTAGATTTGGTAGACATCAAAAATTTAAACATGTACTTTCTTATATGAAGAGATTATACTGTACAATATTTTAAATATTACATGTAATCAAAATTTTGGTCATTCCCTACCCATTGAAATAGTTCATTACTAATATATAGTATGAGTATTTCAATAAGTAGAGAGATTAGTTCTAAAGATAAAAACTACGCGTAAGTTTTTCAAACTTACTAAATTGATGATTTAATCAATCAGTCTTCAAAGTCTTTAAAAAAATGTTTCGAATATTTTTTAAATGAGTAGATGCTAATACGCTTCAGCAACCAGGTATCATGATCACAAAAATATAATTCATACACTTAAGTCTCTTTGTGTTTCAATTGTATCCGTATTTAGTCTGAAGATCATATTAGAAGATGTTGTTATTATATCAAGAAAATCAAATTATAAAGTAATAAAGTAAAATAAAAGAAAGTAAAAATAATTTGTAAAATATTAAAAATTTATAATTTATATCTAATTTTTTTTTGTATTAGATCTAGTAATAATATAATACACCTTAGATAAAAAAAACATAAACTTCTAATATCTGAAATATAATATTACTCTCAATTGATCATCTTGAACTCGTTTACAATGTTGATTGTTAATCGTTTATTAAAAGATTTTCTTATTCAATAAATTTGATTGAAATGATATAACATTTTATAAACATACTGCTATGAAGAATGAAATTTGTATGTAATACTTTATTTTTAATATTCGTAAATAATATAAGTATTTCCCCGGGTTTTTTTCAAAGCTAATTATATACAGTATATATGTATTGGTTTTTGTGTAATTTTATTTTGAGAAGATTTTATAACCATTAATTGAAGGAATCGAATTATCATATTTATATTATCAATGATTTAACGTCAAAAGTATTTCTAATTACAAATTGTATTTATACTATACCATTACTCAATCTAAATACAAGTAGAAAAAAAATAATCAACCTAAACTTAAAAAAATATCCCATTCTTTAATTAAATTCATAAATCCTAAATTTTTTTCATCTTTTTCTTCAAATTCACCTTGATTTCTTCTTTTCCAAATTTCATAAAGAATTTGTTTACTTCTCCAATTATTTGATTGTTTATTAAAACATTGATAATTCAACCATATTTTTTTAATTTTATTTTGTAAAATTGGAGATATTGCAATTGATCCACATATTAATAAATTCCAAAACATTGGTTTAAAATTTAATTTTAATTTTGTAGATATATCTATGGCACTAACTAAATGATTTAAACAATTTTCTATTATTTTTTGATGATCAATTATATTAAAATTATTTTTAATTAATTTATTATGGAAAATAATAATAGCTTGATGAAATGATAATATATAATTTATTAAAAAATTTTGAAATGGAATTTTTGAATCTAATTTCCAATTCAGTTTTGTTAAATTCCAATTAATTAATTTATCTTCTAAATTTGTACATAATTTGGGGAAATTTCTAGGAAATTGTTTTTTTAAATTAAAAATATTTTTATGATTTGCTAAATGAATAATTTCATGAAATAAATTTAATAAATCTTGTGGTATACCAAACATTAAATAAATTAAATCAATATCTAATTTTGTTGTAAATTTTGTATTTAATTGTGGTGAAAATTTTGAATTTGGGGTAATGGTTGTATTTTCACTTGTTAATTCATAAGCTGCATTATATTTTTGATTTTCATTAAAATTTATTGTAAAATTTGTTGGACTATATGTTGATGATTCTGAATTTGTTAATGATAATAAATTTTCAATTGATGGTTTAAATCTTGAATTTGAAATATTAGTGGTTGGAGTCAACCCATTACTTGAATTTGAGCTGGGTGTATTGTTATTGACTTGATTATTACTATACTCAACTTCGACATCTTCTTCATCTTCTTCCTCCTCATCATCATCATCATCATCATCATCATCTGTTCCATTAATCAAATTATAGTCATCCTTCAAATCATTAAATTCATTTTTGTTTTCATCTATTTGATAATTGAAAACATTTATAGCTTGAGTACTTTCATATAAAAAATATTTGATTTTGAAAATGTTGATTAAAAATTTATTTATAGTGGTTATTCTTGAATTATTAATAATTTTATTTTTAATAACGAAATCTCCAATTGCATAAATTAAATCCAAATTTTCAAATACATTAAGTACTCCGTCTAGTTCTATTTGTAAAATTAATGATGTAAGTAGTAAAGTGTTATAGTTGTTATCGTTTATTGGATCATTTAAACCAGGTATTTCTGCAATTGTATCTGATTCATCAAGATGATAATTTAATAGCTTTATACTCAATTTCCTCAATTCGATACTTATTTTGAGGTACTCGTCAATATCATATTTACCTTGTTTATTTGTTAACCCTTTTGTTTGTGATACATTAAAAGCACTTAATCCTAAAGTTAAATAAATGATACATAATTTAATACTATGCAACAATTGTTCATTATTTAATTCATTCATATTTTGTAAATCTATAACATCCCAATCTGTAAAATCCCAACATATAAATGATCCAACAATTTGTTTAATAAAAGGTATAAATAATACTTCAATATAAGTTTGAGGTAATCCTGTCCTGTTTAACGATATAGCATCCTCTGTAAAATTATTTATTAGAAATTTAAATAAATCAAATATTCGTAGCTCTTTAGCAGTTCTTTGATATAGTTTGTTATTTACCATTGTAGCATTAGCAAACCAATCATCATCTGAATCAACATTAGGGTAAAATTTAGGGTATAATATATGTAACATATTTTGATCATTGAATTCATAATCTGGTCCTTTTATGGCTATGATTGTTTGCTTGGCATAATTGATTAAATCATAATGAACGTAGGAATTGTTTGTTTTGCTGAAAATGTCTTCATTTACTGGTGGTGTTTCTTTTGAAGTTGGAACATCTATATAATTCGGATTTTTTAATTGTTGATCAATTTCTATAATTTCTGGTTCTGATGGCGCTGATATTTTTCTTCTCTTGTTGTTTTTTAGTTTAAAACATCTGAAAGGACCTTTCTTAGCGATACCATCTAAAGTAACGGAATTTTCAATTTCTTCCAATATATCATTTAATTCTGAATAAGTTTTATAATACATTTCTTCAGGAAATTTCATTAATTCAATACTTCTTCTTTGAAAATTTTCTAATTCATCTGATCCTTTTAAGTTAATCATTTTATTATTTTTAGAAATAGTTATTGGAGAAGACCAACCTAATCTTATCTCATATCCTAAACATTCTCTTTTCAGTTTTAAACATCTTAAACAATTTGGTTTTGTCAAATCACATTTCACTTTTCTTTGTCTACATGTCCAGCATCCATTGAATGTTCTACCTCTTTTGGCCATAAATTAATTGATGGTTGAGTATTTGATATTTGTAGTTGTAATATTTGTTTATCTTTTGGTGGGGAAAATTATTTTTTTGATTTGGTTTTGCAACACAATTATGTCTGAACTTTTACAAAACACAAATAGAAAACATACCAACAAGGATTCAAAGTATAACATAATCACCAGTTAAGCTCCCATAAGTCAAATTGATTCAATGAGTTTAACTTCATTACCGATTCAAACATTTGAAGAGTATGATCCATCAGTTCCATTAATCCTACCTCATGAAAAAGTTTATTCAATGCAAGTTGGTTATAAACTATTTAGATTAAGTGGGCTTTCATTATCATCAGATTCACCATCTTATTTTACAAAATTCTTTAGTGAACCAGAAAATGAAGAAAAAATATTATTTTTCGATAGAGATCCTAAAATATTTGAAAAAATATATAATCATTTACAAGGATACCTGATAAATATAATTAATGATTATGAATTTATGCATCTTTGGAGTGATGCTTTTTATTTTGGTTTAACTAACCTAAAAAAAGTTTTAACTGAACAAGATATATTTGCAAGTATTGGAGATAAATGTTTTAAAATCCCAAGAGTATTATTAATTAATGAAGGTAATTCTCAAAATTATTTTACTGTTAATTCTGATAGATTATTATTTGATAATTTGGCAATTATTGAAAAAAAAAATATGTTAAGACCACCACCTCAAAGACCAGCAATTGTTACAAATAGATCACCACAATTATTTTCAGATTTATTGGAATATTTAAAAGGAAATACTTTGGTGATACAAAATGAAGAACATAGATGTTTACTACTTAAAGAAGCAAGATATTATAGATTTTTGGAACTAGAACAAAGAATGATTAATCATAAAATAATAAACAATAATATAATACTAAATTTGGAAGATATTTCAAAAAAGGGAATACTGAATATCTCACCCATGGATAAATCTCAAGAATTATCTATTCAATATTCAAGACCATACATAAATGAAAAACCCAAAAATCTAATATTCCAAATTATAAGTAATGAGGACTTGAAGAACTGTAAATTAATAATAAATAAAAAAATGAATATAACAACTGCAAAATTCGAAGGTAAAATAGCTTCAAAACTAAAGCAAATTTTCAAAAATGTTGAACCACTATTGGTAAATGAAACATCAATAAGTTTTTTGGTGGGGATAAGTAAACTGAAAACTATAATAAATAATCATGAAATGAATAGGAATTGGATTAATGAACTTTTCAGTAGTGATAAAGAAGAAATAGAAGAAGATTCAGAAAGAAATTCCAAAAAACGAAAATTGAGTAACAACACCACTAAAAACATTCAAGGAGAAATCATTGAGATCTATCTAAAAAAATCACTTTGGAAAATACTAATGAGAGGTCAATTAGCCAGGTTGGAGGCATTATCTCTAGAAGGTTTAACAAGTCCAAATTTAGATATAATTGAATTTATATAATAAACATTAATTCTCTGTCAAATTCGTCGTAAATTGAACCCACCGTATAAATACCTCAGTATAAAACTTACACAAGCACCAACAAAAGCACAAACAGTCAAAAAGTAAACTAAATTATCAAAACTTTTTGGTGTTTTATTAGTTATTGCACCAGCAATAGGTAACCCAAATAAATCAGCAATAGATAATATAAAAAACGCAGTCCCTAAACTTTTACCAGTATCTTTAGTTTGTACAATAGATGTAACCAAACTAGCAGAAAGACTTAATACAGATCCACTTGAAAATCCAAAACATCCAGCAAATACAAAAAGTGCTTGTAAATGATGTCCAAATGGTACCCAAATTATACAAAATACCACTAATGAAAAAACATTTATAATACAAAAAGTATTAAATCTCCCTAAACCATGATCTGCAAAATAACTAGGTATAACTCTACCAGGTATACTAAATGCATTAAAAACAACAATTAATAATGATGATTTACTTTCTCCAAAACCTTGAATAGTAGCATAAGTAGGTAATTCAACAATAGTTATTAAAAAAGCTAATCCATTAAATAATAATCCAGTTACAACCACTAAAAAAATTAAATTTTTAAATAATATTTTGAAATCAATAGAATGTATAATTTGTTTGAAAATATTTTCATCTTGAGGTTGATGAAATTCTTCATGTCTATCACTAACTAATAACCACCCCACTACCAAAAAAAATAAACAAATAAACCCTCCAATTCGAATAGTCCAACCAAATCCAATTTTGGGAAATAGCTTCCTAAATATCAAAGGGAAAATAACCCCTCCTAATCCACCTCCAGTATACCCCAATCCAATAGCAATAGACCTTTTTGTAAGGTAGTGATGTCCAGTAGCTGCTACAAATGGAGCAAAACTTAATGAAGCTCCAATACCTGTTAATATTCCATATGCTAAAATGAATTGCCATAATTTGTTACAAAAACTAGTAGCTATTAATCCTAAAAACATTATAATTGAACCAACAAATATAGGTATTTTACATCCAATAGAATCAAATATAGGTCCAGAAAGTATTGAGCCACCAAATGCAAAAAAATTATATAATGAAAAAATCCAATTAATATTACTTTGACTTTCATTAACCAAGATATTTTGTGATAAATAAGTTGAAATAACACCACCTGAATTAACAAAACCTAATGATCCAATAAGACCAATAAAAGATCCTAAAACTGTTAATATTCCCTTTGTGTTCCAACCCAGAGGAAATCTTGATGGATCATCTAATAATCCTTGATTTTTTTCATTCAATTGAGAAGTTGTAGTTGGTGTAGTTGACAAATTAACATTTTCTATTTGTAATTGTTGATCTGACTGATTTTCAAGATTACTTAATTTCTCTTCTTTCCGCGTTATATTATTGAATAGCATATTATTATTATCATTGTTATATTATATCTGTTGAAGCAGCTTTTGAAATTTATATATGATTAAATATGATTGATTCTTTAATGAATAAATTTAATGATTAGTAATAATTCAAGTCTCTGAATTCGTAAAATTTGTATAGTTCTTTGTTTGTAAGTTCTTATTATTGATTGTTTTATTGTAATTAAATTTTCAGAAATTATAATAATATTAAAATTAATTAAACTTTTAAAATTATAATAATAGATAAAATAATTCCGTTATAAAAAAAGAAATAAAAAAACTAAAAAAGTATAAAAATTGACGTGCGGCTTTATGTTTAGTACATGGAAATATGACAACAAAAAAAAAAAAAAAAAAAAAGGTTTCANATGAGCAGATTTGGCAATTTGTTGCAAATTTTGCATCATTTTTGTAAAATAGAAAACATCAAAAAATTACCAACTTCAATCTTGTCTAGATATCTATTTGGATCGTAATTTGAAATTAGAAATATTTAAAATACACCAAGAAAATAAATTTATCTATCACCTCGTAAATAAAGGGCTCTATCAATGACACAAAAACTTTGAAAAAGATCTTGTATCGTTTAGATTAATGGAATCTACAACGTACCTAAATTTTTTTCAATTAGCACAATCTTGAGATCGTTTAGATCGCTCAAATTTAAAATCTCTTTAGTAAAACCACATTTGAAGTCGTTTAGATTGATCAGACCTTGGACAAACCAAAAAAATTCAAATAATACGATCTTGAGAAGATATAGAAACGATTAAATATGCAGCAAATCATAAATCTCTCAAATAAACTATCTTGTAATTATTTAAATTAATCACATTTACAACTAAGGAAGATTTAGATAGATCAAATCTATAACCAAATAAGAAGATCTAGATCAAAATTCTTTTGATTTTAAGATCGTATAAATCAGTCAACCCTAAAACAAATAACAAGCTTCCTAGTCCTGCGATTTGAAATCGTGTAGATATAGATCAAATTACACCGAAATCTTTAAATAGAATAATTCGGAATCCATAAAGATTGGTCTCGTTAAGTAAAACGAACCTTTAACTTGTACAGACTGATCAAATTTTCTACGGAAAAACCTTTTAAATTAAAAATTAAAAATTACAATCTATACGAACTATACTTGAAGAATATACTTTTTCTTCAAATCTAATATGGAACTCTTGGATCTTGATTATAAGTTACTGGTTGTGAATCTGGCATTACATGAGATTGTTGTGGTAGACTTGGATTTTGGTTGGTACTAGCTATTGGTTCATAATATTGTGGTTGTGATGATGGTGGAATTTGTTGTTGATAATTAACTTCATATTGTTGTTGTTGAGGTGGTACTTGTTGATCAGCAACTGAGAGATGTTGGTTAGCTAATTTTTGATTTTGCAAAGCTGGTTCTTCTGTAAATTGTTGATTAGCTAATGCTTGGTTTTGTAAGGCTGGATCTTCTTGCATCATTTGTTCATTTGGATTCGTTTGATTTTCTTCATTTGCAAATTGTTGATTAGCTAATTTTTGATTTTGCATCATTGGTGAATTAACGTAAGTATATTGATCACCTAATTCTGATGATGATCTACCTTTGTTATTAATATCTTTTTCCCATTGTGAATTACCACCATTTTGATTTTCATAATCATATTGATTAGTTTCATATAAATGTGGATGTTTACTTCTATATTTTCTAACTGCACTTGGGAATAAATCCATTGACCAAAGTATTAATAAAAATCCATACCAGAAACAAATTGACCATTCAAATCTAGCAGATAAAGAATCATTTCCATGTTTCATATAGTAACCAAAACATGCAGCTAAAACAATAGCAACTATTAACCATATTATTTTAGCAACAAAACTAACAAAATATAAATTAGCAAACCTTGATTTACCAAAAATTGTTCCGTTATGAATTGGATCTAATTTAGCACCTCTTGAACCGAATATATAACTCACACCAAAATCGCAACAACATGCAAGAAAAACAAACGCAATAAATATACCAACCATTGATAAATGTACTGAATGAAAATTCTTAGTATTGAAGATTGAAACAAAGAGTATTCCTAATTGACCAATTATTGCACAAATTATACTAGCTATGGCTAATCTTGGTTGATGATGTGATATGTATGGTTGAATTTTATGCTTTTTACGTAAATAATATCCAACAACCAACGTGCCAACGAAGAATATGGCTTGAAATCCTGAACAGGAGATGAATAGTGGTTGCAAATTGGTTGCACCTAAGTCTGATAGATACACAGGGTTCTGTTTAGTTGTCATGAAGCTGTAGATAGGTCGACCTTGAATTCCCCAACAAATCAAAAGTGAAATTAGAAGTCCAAACCATACTACCAAGGCCACTAATGGGATTAAGTAATAATGAAATATTTGAAAACGAACTCTTGGCTTCTTTTGACCATTTTCTGTATTGACCATGTTTATCTATGTTGATGGATAGCTTCAAAGAATAAAGACTATGTGATTTTATTTTTCATATATATAAAGATTAAATGGAGATATGAGTTTCTCAAAAGCAATTATAAAAGTAGCATCAAAGACTTAAGACTATGTGATTGTGAGTTTCATATATAAGAATAAAAGTACTGAAAAGCAATTATAAAATTTTACAAATTTCAAATGTTTCAAAAATACAAGTACATCATTAATTGTTGTTTTTGTGTAATAAACGAGTTTTTTCGCAACCTTAATTAAACTAAAAAATAAATCGCAGTTAAATTTGAGGGCCTTGAAACTGGACTTGTCATACATTATGTCTAAAATCTAAATTTAGCCTTGTCTTTATAATAGAATTTTTTTTTTCTTTAGGTCTTGGGAAGTTGAAGGTAGAACAATCAAATCCCACTAATTATTGATTATTCCAAGCAATGTTCTCTTGAACAATGTTTCAATCACTCAATCTGATCTGACTTGTTTTATGGAACAATTTTTAATTGTTTTTTTTTGTTTCAGTACTTAATTTGTCTATTAAATGTCCATCTAGCTTGCTAAATACAAAGTAACTTTGATAGGGAGAAAATTTGTATATGATTCATTCATTTAAGTTCATAGCTGTTTAATCCCAAAACCATTTTTAATATCTTTCGTTTTTGTTCTGTTTCTTGTTTTATGTTTGTAATGAAATATGATCATTACGTGCTTGTGTGTATTACTCTAAGTGCCATTTTTTTGAATTCTTCATCTGAAAGTTCATCACTTTCGATCGTCGATAGGCAGATACTTTAAGTAAAAATTTAGACACTTGTTGGATTGAATCATTTGATTTAATGTTAAGTCTGAGTTGCAAATTACATGGTTCAGTCTAATTCAAAGTTCTCGTGCTCCTGCTAGCAGCCAGATAATATTTGAGTAACGACATTTGAAATTTTGATGGGCTTTTTTTAAAGTTCGATGGGTTTATAAGGTTTTTCACACAATTGGCTTTACGATGATACTTTACCTTATATTCTATAAATTACTGGTACTAGCCCAATGACCTTAAATAGGATGGTTCATACTCAAAGTAAATAAGGTCTTGAGCAGATCTATTAATTATCACAAAAATATCGCGTTCATTTGAAGTAATTGAGTCACCACTTCATACTTTGAGAATCTGGCTCATTTTTGTTGCAGAATTACTACGAAGCTCCGTGATGAGCTCTTTTCCTTCAATAATCAATTGCATTTACAAACATTATGTCTCTTATTGCCCCCTAATGATCTGAGTCAGAATCGCACATATAGGTCGTCAAAGTTATAGTATTTAGACTTTAGTGTT
This sequence comes from Lodderomyces jiufengensis, assembly GCF_024610255.1. Classification (NCBI taxonomy): domain Eukaryota; kingdom Fungi; phylum Ascomycota; class Pichiomycetes; order Serinales; family Debaryomycetaceae; genus Lodderomyces; species Lodderomyces jiufengensis. The sequence goes on along the minus strand of NW_026261558.1, from coordinate 701,012 downwards.
CGTTTTAGTTAAAGCAAACTTTTGTACAAGCTTCCTCACCATATGCAATATTCTAAAAATTTGTTGGAAAGATCGAAAGATATCATAAACTTCCATTTAGGTAGCAATTTGATAAAACTAAAACAGTGTGGTTAATACTCGAGCACCAGTCTACTAAAAAATATCGATGACAAAGTCTGGTTACTAAAGTTTTTTGTTGAGACCCCTACATCAATGATTTAAGTGCGTGAAAGGTAAAAAAGTAACAGAGGATTGCTTTTTAACGTGCCCGTGCCGAACAAGAGCACATTACTTTAAGACTAGCAAAGTGTCTACTCGCCTATTATTGACACAAAATACCAAGTTTCAGTATCTTCTTTACAAATAATTATGAGCACCTAATTGTGCTGAAAATTGGGAAAAGCGGGGAAAAACTGGCAGGTTTAACTGAATTTGCAACCTACGCATTTTCGAACAATTTTACTACATCCAACATAGGACAGCTATCTTTAAATTTTACTTTGAAATTGAGGTCAATTTAAACTTTTTTAACTGTAGAATTGGTTTGGTAAGAATAGTCAAATTAGTTTAATTTACAATTTGACCACAAATTTTGACTCAGATGAATACGTCAGGGTGTTTAATAAGCATATTTTGTTTCGTGGGCTTAGTAGTTGCACCTAAGTCTGATAGATACACAGGGTTCTGTTTAGTTGTCATGAAGCTGTAGATAGGTCGACCTTGAATTACCAACAAATCAAAAGTGAAATTAGAAGTCCAAACCATACTACCAAGGCCACTAATGGGATTAAGTAATAATGAAATATCTGAAAACGAACTCTTGGCTTCTTTTGACCATTTTCTGTATTGACCATGTTTATCTATGTTGATGGATAGCTTCAAAGAATAAAGACTATGTGATTTTATTTTTCATATATATAAAGATTAAATGGAGATATGAGTTTCTCAAAAGCAATTATAAAATTTTACAAATTTCAAATGTTTCAAAAATACAAAAACATCATTAAGTTTTTAGAAAATGTCTTGATCATAATACCTTACCTTAAATTTTTTATAAAACTGGTACTAGCTCAATGACGTTGAATAAAATGGTTCAAAGTCAAAGTCAACAATCTCCTTTGCTAATTGATAAATTATTACACAAAACTGGGTTTATTTGGAGTAGATAAGGCACTTACCTCGTAGTTTGAGAATTCAGCTCTTTTTTGTTGCAAAACTACTATTAAATTCAATAATTAGCTCTTTTCCTTAAGGGATCAATTAAGTATAACAGCTTATTACCCACTAATGCCTGAGTCAGAATCGCACATATAGGTCGTCAAAGTTACAGGGTTCAGACTTTGATGTTTGTTTTGGAGCAAATATTTATACAATCTTCCTCGCTATATACAATATTCCCAAAATTTGATTAAAAGATCGAGAGACTTCATATACTTCCATCTAGATAGCACTTTGCTTGATTATAGACAGTTAAGAGGTTATGAAAGCCTAAGCCTATTATAAATTTCGATGATAAAGTTTGTTTTTAAAACATTTTTGTTAAGATCCCTACATCAATAATTAAAATAAAGTATGTGGAAAATATAAAGAGCAACAGGTATGCTTCCTAATGAGCCCGTGCCAAACAGGAGCACCTCTAGAATTGACAAGTGACTACTCGTCTATCTTTGAAACAAATTAGGTGTTCTCAGTATCTTCTTTACTGATATTTATGAGCACCTAATCGTGCAGATAATTGAGAAATTGGCAGGTTTTAATTGAATTTGCAATCTACACATTTTTGTAGAATTTTAATTAGGACAGCCACCTCTAAAACCTTTTTGAAAGGGAGGTCAATTTAACCTTTGTTTATTGTAAAATTGGTATTGTAAGAATAGTCAATTTTAGGTCGAATCACAATTTGACAACAATTTTTGACTCAGATGAATACGTTTATAAGTTCATATTAGGCAACCCTTTGTTTCGTGGACTTTAACTAATTTTCATCAATTTACAAGAATCAATTTACAAGAAATTGGAGAAAAATCAAGCAATTGATGTATGGCATGACAAAGAAAAGTTTAATCGTTGATTGAAGACGAGAAAAAGAATTGAAGACATTGGAAATTTACATCAAATCTAATCGGATATAATGCATATTGATTTTTTATACCCGAACTTTCATTTTCTTTTCACATTCTGTATTTCTGAATAAATATATCGTGTAATACAAAGTATCATAACTTAATACAATATTCACTTCCATGAAGTTTGTGATGATCAATCAAGGGTAGTTCAAAATTTCTTACAAACGTTTGAAATTTTTCATACATTGTAACATCAAACTTAAATATCGATTGTCATATAAAATTCCAGGGCTTATATAATATTTATACGCATTTTGCATACAAAAACTAAGTCTAGTTTTGATGATTAACGAATCAAATAATTTATCTTTCTGTGAGCTTATACCTTTATTTGGGAATGCGTATCAAATATGACGAGACGAATTAAAAAACTTTAATATTAACAGCAATTTCATATTTGCATACAATCAAGGGACCACTAGAAATAAAATTTTCACAGAGTTTTGTTACTTAAAATTGATACTGTTGGAAGATACATTTGAGAATTAAGAAAGGAAATTAAAAAGAAATTAAGTATACAAACCAATGTTAATTAAAATTGTTAGTGGTGTTAAAAAAGTAACACAATACAAGTAATTTGCTCAATAAATAAATATAATCTACGATATTAGCGCTCAAAGATGAGTTTGAACAGAAAATGATAATTGGTGTTCAGCACTGTGCAACACTCTACCAACCCATGCATTCTTTCAATGTTTTATCTTGCTACCACTAATAAAAATTTAGTCTAAAACAAACTCAATAAAAATAATTGACTATACTTTCTATAAATTTAATAAGCTGTGCATTAGCGTTAACTCAAAAAACAATAGGAAATGAAATAGTACATTAAGCATTCTGAAAGACAATAAAAAACTTAAAATATTATATTTTGATCTTTGTATCAAAATTTGACTAAAAAAAAAATAATTATTAAAAGAAATTTGCAAAGTATAAAACGAAACGACTAACCTTTTGCAAGTCATTTATTTATATGAAACCCAAAATTAAACCTAGATTTTTTGGAACGGTTCCTCTGAATTTCATTTCCTCTTTTGATACTGTACGAATCGACTCGTCATTGAATTGACGAAAAAAGATTGTTTTTATCACTTAAGCATTAATAATTTTTCACGTTAAGCATAATTTCAAATTTAGTTAGCAAGGAATGTTTGACAATAAGAGAAATTTAAAACGAGAATCGTAACAATTGTCGTCTTATCGTTTTTAATAAAGTACTAAAGTTTCTACAATGAAGGTCTAAACCAAGAATTTTCAAATTGCACGACAATTTCAACGCAAATAGAAACTCGTTTCTCGTATTCAAGTTTAGAACAGCAAATGATCAAAAATTGGTAACCAAAATTATCATAATTATATTCAAATTGGTGCCTAACATTAATTTAAGTCCCCAAACGCATTCGGTAAATCTCACTTTTTTTTTATTTTTGAAATTTCTAGTATATGTCATCTGGGCTAATAAAATTAATCGTATTTTGTGTCACATAATTACTTGTTTTGCTTACTTAAATTTTACAATATTAGCTTGGGATGATCATAAACGTAATGAATTGAAATTTTAATGCACTAGGATATGATTTCCTACAAATGCTAGCAAAAATATAACACTTCCATTGTACTACTTAACAAATCGAGAAGTAATCGATTTAAATTTTGAAATATTAATAGAGCTTTATATTTTACTGATTCTAGTACATTTGAGCCTACTCATGTATGTAATCGAGTCTACATGAGATTACTAAGTATCGATAAGCATGGCTTAGACTATTCATTGAGAGCTTTTTACAAATGATATCATTCAACACTATTAAGCATTCGTTAATGAACAATAAGCACAAAAGTTCTGGTAAGCTGAGATTAGTTTTTTTTATGGGGAAGTTAGTCGATGTGTAACAAAAATTAAGTCGGATGAAGAAGTGAAATCGTAGTGAACAATAGATCAAAAATAGAAAGGAAAAAAAGAAACGAGTTCATGTGATGTTATTCTACATTCTTGAAGTTCAAAACTTTAAAGTTCTGATCTGATAATTAAGAGTCAACAAATTTTCTCGACTCCACTTTCACACAAACTACGTTACTATCGGATGCGGGTGTTTCGATATTAGTTATTCGAAATAAAAATAAATTTTGGTATTCGTTTTTAATTCTAGTCATACTTTTTACTAAATATTTAAATTCTTTATTGCATAATACATTACATAGTTAATAATGGTTTTGAGCAATAATACACTACTTTGTACAAACTTCATTAGTATAGTTTTAAACAAGTTACATAATTTTAAATAATATAATTAATTAATATAATCTCTTTGTCTTTTGCTGATTTTGATTTTTTTATTTTATTTTTTTTAAATTTAATTATCAATTTTGTTACAATTATTTTGTCAATTTTGTGCATTAATAACTATTTTGTGTAATATAAAGTGAAACACTTTTCCATATTTTATCACAATAGACTTAATTATTTTATAGTTCATCATAGTTTAAGACCATTTTTATAAATTTATGTTGGATATCAAAGGACGTCTCAAAAGCCGCTACAATCTCTCAACTTGTTTGCAATGACTACTCGACTCAAAATTTTTGAAGTTGTAAGTTTGATCATATTTGTATTATACTTAGCAATATACCATAAAGAAAAAAGATTTTTGCAATCAAGAATTTCTTTTTCTATCCTTTATTTTCAAAATATTGTAAAAAATTAATATTATTTCATTTATTATTATTGATCTTACTATTGCCCCAATTTAATGGGTAAATCTTCTTTATTTTTTCTTCTTTTATTGTTTGTTTTAAGCTTGGAAGTTCCTTATTAATTATTATTATTATAATTATAAAATTTTTATAATGTGCATGAACTAAAATTAATATTATGGTTAAGTAGACTTTAACATTTAGAATTATTAAATAGATGATTTATTTGTTAGTAAAAAGATCGTTATAATAATTTTGTAATGAGTGAATTAATAGAATTAATGAGGTAAGATGGCAAATCATGTGTTTGTCATATGTAAATTAAGATTAGTATCACATTACGGATTTCTTAAAGCTGATCAATTGAAAAGTCTAAATATAGAATCTAGTTTTTAGTGAATGATGTTGAAAGAAAGTTTAATTTCCATGGTGGTGATTTGAAAGTTTGTGCCAAAATAGCTCATCAAAAAAAAAAATGATTGTCTATTGAAATTAGGTTTTTGTAACTTGAGCCTTACACCAAAAAATTTATCTCTTACTTTTACATTCCTTAAGTTAATAACGTTTGCCAATGCAGATTATTCAGTTGAGTGACTTAGTTACAGGAACAATATTTGTAAGAAAGAGAAATTTGAAAAAAATACCTGTTCATTGATGTCATTTAATAAATGCTGTATAGTAATAATAAACAATAACAATATTTGAATCTAGAAAAATTAGAAAAAATAATATCATTTGAAACAGTAACAATATATTTTTTTATTGAACTGTAGTTAAGTAGTATTGCATCAAGCCGCATAAATATCCAATTTTGTATATATTACTTTTTCTTAGTAATTATTAGATCTTTAATAAACTCAATATACTCAAAGTAAATAACTCAATTTTGAATGGTTAGATTTTTGCAAAATTAGATTCAAAAATTTGGATTTGATATAATGTAACAATGGATAATTAAGTTTAAAGTTGAAAATGACAAATTAATCAACTAATTCTTTTGGGTTTTTCATAGCCCATAAATTAAAAAAGTAACAAGTACGAATTTTAATAATATCAAAAACCATGTAACACAATAAGAATATTTGTAATTAATAAAGGAAAAACTAAAACGAAAATAAATTTATAAATGTATTATTATAATTCTGTTTGTTCTATTTGGTTCAATAATTTAAAAGCAAGTAAAAGTAGTGTAGTATAGAATATTAATATTTGTTTTGTGTAGCATAATTTAATAAATATTTTTAATTTTTTTTTTAATAAATCAAAAGTAAAGAAAGAATTAAAAAATTTTATTATAATCAAAGCTAAAAATTAGATAAAAGTATTATTTGTAGCTTAATTAAATTTTCAAAGTTTATACGGAACTAAGTACTACTCTTATTATAATGCTAAAACCCGTGGAACGAAAAAATAATTTTAGTAGAGTCTTCAAAGGGAACAGAATCGAAGGATAATGTTGACTTTATTTTAGTCCATTATTGGAGCTTAACCCACAAAGGCGATAAGAATAATGATTATCAACTAAATGAATGACAAAACTTAAAATTTAAAGGCAGACGAAACGGTTATTAATGAGGATTATACGGACGAACTCTTAATATAATTAATTTGGATTGACGATATTTCAAGAATACTTCACAAAGTAAGAAAAAAATATGATTTGATTTTTATAGTTGGTTATTATGGAAATATAAAAAAAAAGATCATCAATTAAAAGTATATTAATTAAAATTTGAATATTATTTAGAAAGAAAAATCTTAAAATTCCACTTCTTCTGATGCGTTGTTCCTTCAAAAAAAAAATTTAATTTAAATTTTGAAACGATCATAATTAATTTTTCTTTAAAGGAGGGAAATACTTTAACTAAAAAAAGAACAAACAATAGAAAAAAAAATGATTTGAAATTTGACCAAATTAAAAATAAGTAAATATACATTACATTATGATATCAACAAATTTATTTGAAAGAAATAATTTAAAGTATTGCTTAATTTAAAAAGTACAGCAAAAAATAGAAATTTTAAAAATTTGTAACTGAACTTACAGTTAGAAGTAAATATATTTTTATTTCTTTCTTTGTTGTTTCAAAGCAATGGGAAAGGAAAATAAAGTAAAAAATAAGAATTAATAGATTATCCTTTTAGCAATTTAATGAGACATTATATGCGAACTTTTTTGATTTTAAGTAAATTACCGTTAAATTGTTTTTATTAGTTGTGAAAATTTCATCATGTTTTAAAAATATTTTATTACTAGTATTGAATAATAATAATATATAATACGAATTTCATGATTAATTGTAAATTTTTTCATATCCTTCTGATTAGATCTAATTTCCTTGTGATTATAACCCGTTATAATGTAAATCTGACAAATGGTTCGATTGAAAGTTTAATTATTGACTTAAATCAAAGTTAAAAATTGTGTGAATTATCAAATCAAATCTTTTGTTATTCATATTAGAGCATAAGAATAATTTGTAACAGTTGCAAATTAAATTTCTCATATCATTAAACTAAGAATCTATAGTTTATACTCCTTTTAAAAGAACAATATTAATTATTAATTCAATTAAAATATGATTAAAAATGTAAGATGTTTTAAAATTTATTAAGAAATGTAAAATTATGTATTAAATATTAAATTGTTATATTATTATATTTTTGTGTAATTTAAGCTTTTTATTTTTTATTTTTTTAATCAAAAAGGTTTTACAAATTATAAAATAAATAATAAAATAATTTTAAAGAATTAACCAAGTATTATACAAGTACATATATTTTATTGATAAACTTATAAATAAAATTCAATTAAAAATAATAAATTATACATAAATAATTAATAAATAAAATAATAATTAATTTTAGTCAATTACTTAAAGATTTATACGGTTTATAATTTAAGGTGTAATATGATATTAATATAACACTTATATATAATCATATAATTATTTCTACATTTTTACCTAATTTTATATAAATCCAGTTCAAGAATATAGGTTTCTAATACATCTTATATATAAACTATTAATTTCATTCATTCATTTATTCATTTCAAGAATTTAAATCGCATACAAAGTTTTATTTGCAAATTCAGATTTTATTTTTTTCCTGTTTCATATAATTTACACTAATAAAATTTAATATATATGATATAGCATATTTTGCAACCTAATATAAAAAATTAAATTACCCACAACAACCAAATAAAATGGATCAAATTTATATAAATAACTATATAAAGTTCATTTGGATAATAATATCATCATCAACTAATAAAAATTCAAATTTATCAACTACTTCATTATTAAAATTATTTAATCAATTTAATTCAAAATATGGTGAATTTTTAAATAATTTAATAATAAATTCTCAAGTTTCAAAAATCAATTTAGTCATATCTACTTACTACTTGTACAAATATTATCATTCAAACCACGTACTAAATCATGATTTATCTGAAGATACCACTAATCAACAACAACAAACTGGAGAAATAAGTAATATACATATATACAACGTCATAATGTCATTAATATTATCAAATAAATCATTTGATGATCAATCATACACTTTAAAAACTTGGTTAATTATTATTCAAAACACTTTAAAACAACAACAATATAAACAATCAACAATTGTAATAGATTTAAAATTAATTAATATAATAGAAAGTTATTTCTTGAGTTGTTTAAATTATAATTTATCATATATCAAGATGTACAATGATCTCAAATTTTGGAATTTAATTGAATTTAACAAAGTATTCTTATTCAATTTTGAAACAATTTACAAATTCAAAAACCAAGTAAGTCTTAAAGAAATAGAAGAAGATGTGGTACCTGTTACCACCACCTTATCAACATCACCAATAATAAAAATTGCATCAACATCACCTTTAATTTCAACTTTTTCATCACCTTTAAATTATCCATTAACTCCAAGAACTCCAATAGATTTTGTAACTTCAAATTCATCATCATCATCATGTAGAAAGAGAAAAAATGTACCAATGTTACCATCACAATTAGAATCAAATTTTAAACGTCATAATTATCAAAATTCATTGGTTTTCCAAAATTCAACACCTGTCACTTTACCTTCATCTAATTCATTTTATCAATCAGAACCATTCAAATATTACAATACCCAAACTTATCAAGTTCCACAACAATTACCTCAACAAACATATTATTATCCATCACAAACATACACCACTACACAATATACTTTACCACTTCAACAATCAATAAACCAATATCAATCTACTTATCAATCAAGTTACCAAAATCAACAACCACAATACAATCAAACATTGATTAATCCATTCAATACTCAACAACAATACAATTCATATTGGTAAAAAATGACTAACGACTTGACATGAAACGAAACGGGCTGCAATTCATTTTCTTTTAAACAAGCAAATTCAACAAGGTTATGGTTCACTTTTAATGGGAGTTTTATCAGTAAAACTATGGGTTTAAATTATATAGGGTATTTATTAAAAATTAGAATATAAATAAATTTTAATGATATAATTTGGTTGTAAAATTAGCTCCTCTTAGTATTTGAGTATAAGTCTAGATTCTGCCATCGCTACCAATTTTTCTCAGGGGATTACGCGTCTAATAAATTTTATAGTGTATTTTTATTTAGTATTATTATTTTTATATTTGTTTCAAATCATACTTATAATACACATCAGTTTTTACAACCAATTTTTAATATTTCATTAATTACAACAATCACGGTCAAATGCTACCTTGAGCTATGGCGTCAACAAGTACATCTACATCAGTACAAGATCATAAATTCAATAATTTAATACAAAGAGATCATAATATAATGAATAATAACATACAAGGTGAAATAATAGAAATATCAAGTGATGAAATAAATGAAGACAACGAAGAAATAGTAGAATTACCAAAGCAAGAAGAAGGAGATATCGTAGAAGAATACTTCACTGAATCAAAATCAGTATCAGAATCAGCAAATACCAAAAAGAGAAAGATAAATGATGAACCATCAAAAATATCAAAACAAGAAGAAAGAGAATTGAAAAAGAAAAAAATAGACGAAAAAAAAGAAACCAAAAGGCAAAGGATAGAAAGAGAAAAACAAGAAAGAGAAGCTAAAAAGAAAGCAGAATTAGAAGAAAAACAAAGAAAACAAGCAGAAAGAGAAATTGAAAGAGCTAATAAGAAAAGACAAGAGGCTGAAGAAAAAGAAGCTAAAAGATTGAAATTAGAAAGAGAAAAAGCTGAAAGGGAAGAAAGAAAACGAATCGAACAAGAACAAAAAGATGCAAGAAAATTAGAAGAACAACGTAAACGTGAAGAAAGGGAAAGAGAAAAAGCTGAAAAAAAGGCAAGATGGGAAGAAAAAGAAAGGATAAGAATTGAAAAAAAGAGATTAGTTGAAGAAGAAAAAAAAGCAAAAGAAGAAGCTAAAAGATTAGCAGAAGATGAAAAACGTAAAGCAGAAGAAGCAGAAGCTAAGAAGCAAAAAAGAATAGTTAGTTTTTTCCAAGCAAGTCCTCAAAAAAGAGTTAAAGAATCATCAGCATCAAGTGAAGAAGAATCAACACCATCAAAACCAAAATTAAATGATTATGAAACAACTTTTTTACCATTTTTCGTTCAACATAATGTAAGTTTAGAAAATACAAAAAATTATTCAACTGAAAAAACAAAAGAAGAACTAGATTCAATATTACTGGGAGTCACGAAATCATCAATATTTGAATCATCTTTAATAGATTTAAAACCAAAACCCACTTCTACTACTTCATCAATTACCCCAGAATCAATATTAAATGCATTAAATATACCCACCACAAGAGAATATGAAATTCATGAAATGATTTTATCATTATCACCAATAAGATACATTCGTTTTTATGAAAATTCAAAACCACCCTATATAGGAACCTGGTGTTCTCAAAAACATAATCAACAACAACAACAAATTATTAAAAATCCATTAAATACAGAATTAACAGGGCTTGATTATGAATATGATTCAGATTTAGAATGGAATGAAGGAGATGGAGAAGATGAAGATATTGATTTAGATGATGATGATGAAGAAGAAGAAATTGAAGAAGATGAAGAAGATCAAGATTTTGTTGAACAAGATCAAGCTCAACATCAAATACCTAAAAAGAATCTTATAATAATAAACAAATGGAATGATGAAACCAATAAGCAATTTTTTGAAAATTTCAAAACTATTCATTTAGTAAATCTAGATAACTTAAAAATATATAATTAGTTAGCTGGTGTTATATGTACTTTTTGTAATCTGACTCTATTTTATCCTCTACTAATTTTTGATTCAACCATTTCATTAATCTAACACTTAATCCAAAATTTGCTAAAAATGAACCTAATCCATAAACCAAATTATTTAGGTAATTACCAAATGGTTGATTATATAAGACTTTAATACTCCAATTTGCATGATAAATTAACTCTATAAATACTATGATTGATATTAGCGTCAACAAAGACGCGTTTAAAGCTCTTGATTTTGAAATTTTTTCATGTTCTGGAGTTGTTGATGACATTTAGTTGAATAATGAGAAAAAGAAGATTAGATATATCGGACTTAATTTTTTTTTTTTTTTTTGGATCCATCTACTTCTGTACATCAACTATGTTATGTCAAATATGTAATGATCAAGAAAGTAAATATAAGTGTCCAAAGTGTAAAATTGTTTATTGTTCAATTAAATGTTATAAATCAGAATTACATAAACATGAAGAGGTTGAAGAACAGAACATAAGAGAAAAACCACCGTTAGAAAATTTAGAAGAAAAACCACAAGAATCATTAGAAGAAACAAAATTTGATAAAATACTAAAAGATCAACAAATTCAATATTTACTAAAACAACCATCACTACAGTTCCATCTCCTATCAATTTTAACTATAATCAAAGACGGGTTCATTAACAATCTTAATTATGATCAAAAGTTAGAAGTCATGAATATAAAATTGAATGACTTGAGGACAGGTGGAGTAGAAGAAAATGAATTAGTTGAAGAATTTGTACAAAGAGTATTGGAACTAAATGAATCACTATGAATTCCCACTAATTAATCTATACTTTACCACCCCAAATATTTTTCTTTTGGCCTTTTAAATCATGTTTAAATTTCAATCTAAATAAAAATCCACCAAGATCTCCAAATAAATCTTCCGAGTTAATTTCAGCATCGAAATCATCTAATTTTAAATTAGCTGTGTTTATAAATAATTCATTACCTTCTGGTCCACCAATTGTAACACAAGTACATCTTTCTGCTGGTACATGAATTTTATCAATCAATTCACCTTTATGGTTTGTATGAAGTATAGTTCCAGTATTGAAGACAGCTGAATAAAAATCCCCAGTTTCTGTACGTACCATTCCATCAGGTTCTGGACTTTTAATATCTGGATAAAAATCTTTAGTGTATATAAAAGGAGTTTTACTACTTAATTTATTAGTATCTTTATCATATTTAAATTTAAAAATTGTAAAATTCTCAGAATCTGTCCAATATAATTCCGATCCATCTTCATTAAAAGCTAATCCATTTGAAATCTTGGTATTTGTTAACATTACATCTAATTTTAATTCTGGTGTGATTCTATATAAATACCCTTCTTCTTGTACTGAACCAACGTGGAAATCATTCATTACTCCAATCCATAAATTCCCCCATGGATCAATTATTCCATCATTTGATCTTAATCTATTTTGTTCTGATTCATTAAATGGATATTTGAAAAAATATTCCAATTTACCAGTTTTGAAATTCCCATAAGCTAATCCTGACTTTGCTGCAACTAAAACAGTATCTTCGACTTCAGTAAGAGCAATAAACCCAACACTTTCTTTAGGATTATCCCATTTCAATATTTCATGCTTGTTTAAATCAGTTAATGAAACTCTATGGATTTGCCCTAATATAATATCTATCCATAACAATTGATTATTTCTATAATCATAGGTAACACCTTCTGTTAATCTACCTCTGTAATCTTGTGGGAATATATTTTGTGTGGTTACTTCAATCGACATGTTTAGTTAATGTAAGGTACATTTATCCGGAGTTTTTTAATTTCTCACTAGTTTTTAAATTTGCTGTAATTTTTGTATGAAAGATGTAGAGTTTAAACAATTCGTTAAAATCATTACTTCATTCATTTTATAGTCTATATAAATTCTCTAATTCAGCGTATCTTGATCCTCATTTTTTTGCAATTTATCCCATTCTCTAGCTAATTCAATTAAAGCTTCAGAATCATGAGTAGCACCAACAACATCAATAGGAACTTGACTTTCACTATATTGCTTTTTAGCAAATGCTCCCACATTAGTTTCATTAATTAATCTAAACTCATATTGTTCAAATTTTTTAGTAAGTAGTTCATTCCATGTAAACAATAGAGAATCTGATTTTCTCAGAAATGGATTTATATCAATCACATAAATTTTGGAAAATGGCCTTGGAATATATATATCTATTATGAAACTGTTTAAGTCAGTCTTTTGCAATTTCTCAATTGCCTGAGCTATAAATGGTTCTATTTTTTCTTGTAATTGTGGTTGCAAATCTTTTAGAAATTCATAGTGATTCAAATCTCTCTGTGAAACCCCCAATAATTTACTATCTTTCACAAATACTCTAAACTCAAGTGCTGGATTGATATCTATCCATTTCTTTAGTATTAGTTCATGCTCCACTTTGGTTGTAACCTCTTTTTCTTCTACCTCCAGAAATGGATATAATAAGTCATCAACTACATGATCTGATGATTTAAGTAACAAGTATATATCATTGATATCAGTACAATTGATTGTATTACCTGGGAGTAACCAATTCGCGTCTTTTGGACTTGACCAATTTAGTTTCGGGATCACCTTACCACCGAGCTCTTTAATGTCAGATATTATTTGTTCATGTAACTCTGGGAATTTTGAGTGCACCGGTCCAGAATCTTCATTTGGTTCTTCTTCCTCTTCCCAATCACTGTATTCATTATCACTAGTTTGTTCCAATTTTTGTTGATCTGAATTCAATTTTATACCGTCACTTAACAAATACTCAATAAAACTTGTAGGGAGAGGTTTAATTATACGATATGGATATAAGTAATCTTTGAATAAATCACACCAGCTTGAGAATGAACATTTTAGTATATCATCAATTCTTATATTGGTACTCTCAAATTTAATATAATCATTTGTATCACTACTCATAACTAATCTAAAAAGATACGCATCGAATTTTTTAGAATCAAAAAAATATTTTGAACAAAATCAATTTCTTTTACAACCATATTACCACCAAATAATGGCATCAGTACCTAGACCACAAGTGGCTCCGTCCAATGCTACATTCAAAGATAAGGAGAAACCATTAGAGGTTCGTAAAGCCAATATTTTAGCAGCTAGAGCTGTTTCTGATGCAATTCGTACTTCATTAGGTCCAAAAGGTATGGATAAAATGATTAGAACCAAAAATGGAGAAATTATAATATCTAATGATGGTGCTACTATATTAAAACATATGGCCGTGTTACATCCAGCCGCAAGAATGTTAGTTGATGTTAGTCATGCACAAGATGTTGAAGCAGGTGATGGGACAACAACTGTTGCAATTTTAACAGGAGCATTATTAGGAGCAGCACAAAGATTATTAAGTAAAGGTATACATCCAACATTAATTGCAGAATCATTTCAAAGAGCAGCACAAAGAAGTGTTGAAATATTATTGGAAATGTCATCAAAAATAGAATTGGAAGATAAAGAACAATTAATACGTGCAGCATCAACTTCATTAAGTTCAAAAATTGTATCACAACATTCATCATTGTTAGCTCCATTAGCTGTTGATTCAGTATTAAAAGTTATAAATGAAAGTAAAGACAATGTTGATTTAAATGACATCAGACTTATAAAAAAATTAGGAGGTACAATTGACGATACAGAATTAATAAATGGGGTTGTGTTAACTCAAACAGTGGTAAAAAATGCAGGTGGACCAATTAGAATAGAGAAAGCTAAAATAGGATTAATTCAATTTCAATTATCACCACCAAAACCAGATATGGAAAATAATGTTGTTGTTAATGATTATAGACAAATGGATAAAATTTTAAAAGAAGAAAGAGCATATTTATTAAATATATGTAAAAAGATTAAAAAGGCTAAATGTAATGTATTATTGATTCAGAAATCAATATTAAGAGATGCTGTAAATGATTTAGCATTACATTTCTTATCAAAATTAAATATAATGGTTATAAAAGATATTGAAAGAGATGAAGTTGAATTTTTATCAAAAGCTATTGGATGTAAACCAATTTCAGATATTGAAAATTTTACAGAAGATAGATTAGGCTCAGCTGATTTAGTTGAAGAAATTGAAAATTCTGGTTCTAAAATTGTTGAAATTACTGGTATAACTTCGAAAAATACAAAACCAACAGTATCAATAGTTGTTAGAGGTGCTAACAATCTTATTGTTGATGAAACTGAAAGATCATTACATGATGCATTATGTGTAGTAAGATGTTTAGTTAAAGAAAAAGCATTAATTGCAGGTGGTGGAGCTCCAGAAATTGAAGTATCAAGACAATTAATGAAAGAATCACATAAATTATTTGGCGTTGAACAATTTGTATGGGAAGAATTTGCACAAGCTTTAGAAGTAATACCTACTACATTAGCTGAAAATGCAGGATTAAATCCAATAAATGTTGTTACAGATTTAAGGAATAGACACGAAAATGGGGAAAAGAATGCCGGGATATCAGTAAGAAGAGCTGGTGCATCAAATACATTTGATGAACATGTTTTACAACCAGTTTTGGTAAGTACAAGCGCTATAGTGTTAGCTTCAGAATGTGTAAAATCCATTTTAAGAATTGATGATATACAATTTAGTCGTTAAATAAATTTATATTAATTTTACAGATCTTGATATACCTTTTTTAATACCAGTCTTTTCACCTTCATAAGGACCTCTATGTTTTGAACTATCATAAACTTGTCTAACAGATTTAAGTTTTTTCTTGGCGGTTTCATATTGTTTTCTCTTTTTAACTCTTGAATTTCTATATTCTTTTTTACGATGTGGTGTTAAACCTTTGTTTTTGAGAATTTGATAACTAATAGCTCTTTTACCATCATCACCAACTTCTTCTTGTAATTCGGCAAGTTTACCTTCTTTAGCAGCTTTTACAGCAGCATTGTGTGCGAGTTTCCTATTTTTTGATTTAGATTGTTTCTTTTGTTTTAAAGTGTCGTAATAGTCTTCATTTTCAAAATCATTATCATTGAAATCTTCATTATCGTCTTGTGGAATATCTTTTTTATCAAGACCTCTTTTTCTTGCTTCTTCTATTAATTTTTGTTGTCTTTCAAATAATCTTTCTTTGTAAGGTACATCCATATCACCATCTCCTGAAAGTGCTTTCTCTCTTTGTGCAGCAGCTTTATCAATTTTAGCAGTATAGAATCTCAAAGTCTTTTTACGACGTTTCTTATCTTCCATGTCAACATCTTCAATATCAGCTTCTGTGAAATCATCATCATTAGTTTTCTTTGGTGCTCGCCTTATTGTTCTTGGTTTCGTTATGTCGATATTGAAGGTTTCTTTCGATTTTGGTTCTTCCTCCTCCACCTCTTCTTCTTCTTCTACTTCTTCTATATCGCTTTCTTGATCTTCTCTTGCATCTTCAAATTCATTTTCATCTATCTCACTCGATATAAGATCATGCGTAACTTCTTCAACTTCTTCTTTAATATCATTTGGTAATTCATTAGCTTGTCTCCATACTTCTCTTGAACTTAATATTGACTCCATAACAGGATGGTCTTTCATTGTAAAAGTTTCTCCATTTTGTAGATTATCTACAAATATTGCAAAATATGACGATATTGATGCTAAATAACCAGATAATGCTGCAATTTTAATTTTTGTACATTTATTTTGGTCAACCACCTTAAAATCTTCTAGTGCTGGTTGTAGTTTTTGTAATTCTTTAGCTAGTGGAATAAATTCTGGAAATGATTGTTTTAACAAATTTAATCTTTCAGTATCATCAAGTTGATCTAATTTTGTATCAGTATTTATTATTGAGACTGTTGTATCTTTATTATCGAAAGTATCTGCTTTCTTTTGCCAATCTTCCATAATTTCTTCATCAACAAAATCATCCATTTCCAAGTCTTGTAAATGTTTTCTTTGTTGTCTTAATGCTTCTTCTGTCATTTGTTTAGAATCTTCATCATCACTTGCATCATCACCTCCATAGTAATTCTTTCTTCCTCCCCAACCTTTTTCTTCTTCAATCTCTTCGTCTTCGTCTTCCTCTTCTCCAGAATCATCTTCTTCTTGGTTTAATTCTTCATCATCTTCACTATCATCATCTTCTATTCCCATAACTTCTTCTTCTGATTCTTCATCATCGTTTTGTCTTTCACGACCATATTCTCCTGCTTCATTCAATAGTACTTTGGATCTATTAGAATTAAATGCATCCACTTCATCTAAGTCAGAGTCTTCTTCGACTTCTTTTCTTCGAGGAACCATATCTTTAGGTTCGTAATTTGATGATATTTGACTGAATAAAGTTGCAAAAATATAATACGCACACTCATCTTATAATTTATTTTTAAACATATTATTAGATACAGTACATAATATCTGATCTGACTAGTAATAACAACTTTAATCACCACCACCACCACCATAACATGTCTAATAGATTGGAGTCCTTGAACTCTAAGAAACCGTCAACTCCAGCCAAACCTGGTTTAAAATTCAAACCAAAGGTTGTCCAAAGAAAATCAAAAGAAGAAAGAGCTAAAGTAGCACCACAAGTAAAACAGGAACAACCAAAAAGTCTACCTACAAGAGGACGAGGTGGTGCAAGAGGTGGAAGAGGCAGGGGTGGTAGAAACAATTACGCAGGAACTCATTTAGTCACTTCAGGTCCATTATCAGCAGGATCAGTTGCAATTGGAAATCCAACAAGTTCAAAATTAGGATTAACATCAGATTTAATATACAATAGTAATGGTGAAAATTTATCAACTCCTGAATTTATAAGTAACCTTAAAATCAAAGATAAAAAACTGAAATCGCTAACTCCAGGTGTAAGTGAATCAGATGATGAAGATGATCCTACAAAAATTAATATGACAGAACAATATAGATTTGAAGATAATGAAACAGAATTATTCCCATATAGACCATTTAGAGATGATGGTATACAGAGAGAAGAGCTAGATAAAGATGAAAAACCACCAGTCAAAATTGAGCAATTAGACTCAAATACAAATACACCAACACCAGCAATGTCACTAACGAGAGAAAATACTGAAGCTATTGAAGATAAAATTGAATTAATTAAAGAAAACAAAGCCAAACTAGAAAGTAAAATTACTCAAAATGATTCAATCATAACGGATGAGAAAAGTAAATTAATTACAGATCATGAACAAATTATTAATTTGTTAACCGGAGGTATGAAAAGTTTATCGACTGATGATGATGAAAAATATGTATTATTTCAGCTACCACAGCATTTACCAGAATATAAAAGAAAAGAAAGTAAAGTAAAACTAGAAAAGGAGGAAGAAGAGGATGACAATACTTTAAAAGGGGAAATTGGTAAAGTTAATATTCATCAATCAGGTAAAATTACAATAGATTTAGGCAAAGGTATTAGATTAAATGTTACAAAGGGGTCGTCCACTGACTTTTTGCAAGAATTAGCTGTCCTTGATTTAAATCAAAATTCAAATGATGATGAAGATATTCAAATGGTTGATGATGATGGGAGAGAATTATTAGGTAAATTAATACGATTAGGTACAGTCAATGATAAAATTATAGCAACACCTTGTATAGAGTAAACCAATAAATCCATGCAATTTTGGTCATTTGTGGAATTTTAAATCGTTGTTGTAGGTACAAAACAAAACATATAAAATATTTGGCAACCAAATTTTTTTTTTGATTTTTTTACCCCCTAAAGATAAACTTACAACCAAACATGGAAGAATCGAATGAAGACGTTGAAGAGACTACATTTAATGTTATTGATAAAAAGATCTTATCAATTGATTTTCAAAGCTATAGCCTAGGAGTCACTTGTCTTGACGTTGAAAATAGAAAACTATACATTTATGAAGACTTTCAAATTTGCAACCCAAATTCGTATATTGAAGCTATCATTGATGATTTAAAACCAAATGTTGTTTTTGTTTCGAGTAGATTACCGGAAGCAGCAATTACTTTTATTAAGAATTTGGAGTCAGATTATGAAATGCAAATGTTCATTAAAATTGTTGCTGATTATACAAAATTTGATATTGAACATTTGGCAAAATCCTTTGATAAATATTTAAGTGGCATTAATGTGAAGTATTTTACAGAAACTGCAATTACCTCACCTTTTTTCAAATTAAGTGTTGGTACTTTGAATGCATTATATCTTGGTATTTCAGATCATGTATCAGAATTATTCATTGCAGAAATGGTTGATACAATTGAATTTTGTAATTTTAAAAATCATTTATTTATTGATGTAGATCTGTTATATGCACTTCAAATTTTACCAGATCCACATGAGAAATTAAAAGCTCATTCGAAATCTCAAAAAGTTTCATTGTTTGATTTAGTAAATTATACAGTTACACGTGAAGGATATTTTTTACTCTTAGATTGGGTAAGAAAACCACTAGCTAAGTTAGATTTAATCTTGGATCGTCAAGAAATTGTTCAAATTATATCTTCCACTCATTTTGAAGATAATAGAAAACAAATATTCAAATTATTAAAGCAAGTCAAAGGTCTGTTCACTAAAATTAAAAGATTAAAAAGTAATGAACTTTCCTGGAACAATTGGAAAGCGTTGCTCACATTTTTATCAAATTCAGTGCAGATTGCAAAAATATTGAAACAGTTTTTCCTCACAAATTCAGTTCAAATTGGAGAATCTTTAAAAATTGTGACTTTATTTATTAATGATGTTTTT
Organism: Lodderomyces jiufengensis; assembly: GCF_024610255.1. Lineage (NCBI taxonomy): Eukaryota > Fungi > Ascomycota > Pichiomycetes > Serinales > Debaryomycetaceae > Lodderomyces > Lodderomyces jiufengensis. The sequence goes on along the minus strand of NW_026261558.1, from coordinate 681,141 downwards.
GAATTCCAAAAATTGCATAACTTTTTATTAGATGTTATTGAACCTCAATCGTCAGCTGAGGAAGGAAGAGTTAAAATATTGAATGGTGTTGATGGTGAAATTGATAGACTAAGAACCATCAACAATAATATGGAAGAGATTCTTAAAAATTGTACATATGCTTTGAAACAAAAATCTCCAGAACAAGAGTTTAATACAATATATATACCACAACTTGGCTTCTTAATTTCAAAAACATTTGAAGAAATTGAAGGTGATACTCCACAAGAATGGCAACAAGTTTTTGCAACACCAACAAATTCGTATTACAAAGCTCCAGAAGTTGAGGAATTAGATGATCAATATGGTGATGTGCATACCTTAATCAATGACAGAGAAATAGAAGTGATTCAAATATTACAAGAAGAAGTATCAAAATATGAACCTATTACGGAACAAGTAATTGAAGCTTTAACTGAATTAGACTGTTTATTATCTTTAAGTCAAGTTTCACAATTACCAGATTATAACTTCCCAATCTTGACAGATGGATTAGATTTAGCCATAGAAGCTGGTAGACATCCATTGATTGAAACTTATCAAAATTTATTTATCCCCAATGATATAAATTATAAAGATGAAAAAATTACAATTATAACTGGTGCTAATTTTTCTGGTAAATCAGTATACATCACTCAAGTAGCTTTAATTGCTGTCTTGGCTCAATTAGGTTGTGCGATTCCTGCTAAATCTGCATATATAGGAGTTGTCGATAAATTATTAACAAGAATTTCGTCAAGAGAATCTTTAGAGAAACAACTAAGTACGTTTGCAATTGATATAAATCAACTTTCAAAATGTACTTCACTTTGTACTGAGAGATCTTTAATTGTAATTGATGAATTTGGCAAGGGCAGTGATTCAATTGATTCTCCTGCATTGTTTGGTGGTGCTTTAGCTTATTTTTCTAACATGACTAATTGTCCAAGATGTGTTATGTCAACTCATTTTCATGAATTATTTAATAATGATGGAATATCAGAAAAACTAGCAACCACTAAAGCCAAATTTGTGACTACCGATATTGAATTGAAAAAAGAAGATAATAAAATACAAGACATCACATATTTATATAAAGTCAAACCTGGTATTACGCAAGAAAGTTTTGGAATTTATTGCGCAAAAGTTTGTGGTATACCAGAATCAATAATTGAACGAGCAGAATATTTTGCAGAAAAATTAGAAGAAGGTAAAGATCTTGTTAATGAAATGACATTATTAACTGATGAAGAAGAACTAAATTACAGTTCTACTAGAGATAAAGTTATGAAATTTTTAGATTTTGATTTTGCCGAAGATAGTGATAGAACTGTCAATTTATCAAAATTTGAAGAGTTATTTTAATTGATCTATTAATTACCTATTAATTTAGCTGCTAATGATTCAAGATCTTCCAAAGTTTCAGGTTCTTCAATTTCAACAAACTTGTTAGATTTTTGTTTTTTGTGATCTGGTTCATCATCTTTGAACCAAGTTGATTTGTTATTAGTTTTAGGTTTTTCCTCCATATCACGTTCTAAATCAGGTGCTTCATTATCATCATAATCACTTTCCTCTTCTTCTTCTTCTCTCATTCTTCTTTCGACTTCTTTTCTTTTTCTTTTCTTTTCTTGTCTCTTTTGTCTTTCAACTTCTTTATCTGTCATATCAGTAACTTTCATAGCTTCTTTTTCTTTATTAACAAAATCTTGCTTTTGTTGTTTAGCATCACCAGCTTTGATAAAATCTTCCTCATCTTCTAATTCATATAAGGCATGAGCAACTCCATCATCATCGAACCTGAGTTTAGTTGGATTTCCCTTAGATGTTAATGTAGCTTTTTTGGAAAGTGCCTTTTTAGCTTGTCTTTTTGAAACAGGTAACAGAAGATCTGGTAAATCTTCATCTTGTAAATCATGGTCTTGACGTTTGACAGTCATGAAATCTTCTTCATCTTCATCATCGTCTTTATCAGCTTTACTGTTTGTCATATTCAAATAATGGTCAGATAAAATAGTTTGATTTTTTCTATCAAACATACGATCGTATTTTGTTCTAACCTTACCATTTTCTTCTTTTATTTCTCCATCAACATCAGCTTTTCTTAACTCTTGTAATTTTCTTGATTCATTTTTCTTTTCTTTGCTGGATTCTCCACCTTTGATTTTAATTTTTGGTGCACCTGGTAAACCCAAAGATGCAGCATATGCTTCTACTGGTAATTCATCAACTTTAAATACATCTTTGTCCTTCTGTATATAGATTGATTTGAAATATGCAATAAATGCTCTTTGTCCTAAATTTTTTATGATTGGATCTTTGAAACATAATGATTGTAATTGAGGTCTTATTGATTTCTTGCTTTTTTCTTTAATGTTCATTAATTTTGGAGCTATTTTATTTTGTTCTAGTTTATTTAAAAATTCCTTTTCTGATGGTAAAAGCATTAGCAAAGACTTACCTTGTCTTCCAAATCTTGCTGATCGCCCCACTCTATGAACATATGTAGCCACATCTTCAGGACAATCCATTTGAATAACCCAATCAATCGCTGGAAAATCTAATCCTCTAGCCACTATGTCTGTCGCAAATAAACATGCGTGTTGAGCTTGTGAGAATTTCATTGTTGTTTCTAATCTTGATGTCTGTTTATGACGTCCATACAATTTTAATAATGATATACCTGGTTGAAGTGTACGAAATGTTTCATATGCATATTGAACTTGTTTAGATGATGAGAAAAAGACAAGAATTTTAGATTTTAAATGTGATTTTATAAATGACCATAACACATCTAGTTTTTCATTTAGTGGAATATTGACATAGTATTGATCCAATGATTCGGGTATAGCTGAAACATCATTGTCTGATGAAGTACCAATTCTCTTTGGGTTTGTCAATGATAATCTTGCTAAATCTTGAACACTATCACTTGTGGTTGCTGAGAATAATAAAGTTTGTCTAGATGTTGGTAAGTGACTCACTATATTATCAATTTGTTTTTTGAACCCCATGTCAAGACATCTATCTGCTTCATCTAGCACCAAAACTTGTAAATTTGAAGTTTCCATTCCTACTGATTCATTCAAATGTTGTGAAATACGACCAGGTGTCCCCACTAATATATTCATTCTTGAAATTCTTTCTTTTTCAAATTGTACATCTTTCCCACCAGTAACTAAACCAGCTGAAAAAGAATTATACTTACCAATTTTGGCTAAAACTTCAAAGATTTGTACTGCGAGTTCTCTCGTCGGTGACACTATTAATGCTGCTAATCCATCAAATTCTGTAATATCATTTTTGATTAATATTTCAATAACTGGTATTAAAAATGCTAAAGTTTTACCTGATCCAGTTCTAGCTGTACCCATTAAATCATGTCCTTGTAATGCTATGGGTATGGTCTTTTTCTGAATATCCGTTAGTGATACAAATGCTGATTCTTTTAATCCTCGGAGGGTATTCTTTGTTATAGGTAGATCACTAAACTGTTGTAAATTAGATTCATCAACTTTTGGATCGTAGTTTTGAATTCTTTCCTGTAATTCTTTCAATTCCTGTTTTTCATTTTGACGTTTTTCTTTTCTTTCTTCTACCTTTTGACCTTTCTTATTGCCAGTCTTTGACCTTTTCACCATTTTAGTTGTGGTAGGTAATAGCTTAGTTATGATTGAAGTTCTAATTAATCTGTCCCATCTCTATAAATTTATTATACAAGTAATGGTACAAAAAAAAATTGAATTATATACAGGTCAAATGCGATGCTATATTTTGCAACTTCAATAATGAGAATAGTCGTACTACTCAAATGTTGCAAGCTTAATTAATAGAGAGAAGCTTACATGTTCAGCTTGATGTTACCTCGTTTATATGCATTAAAAGCCTATTTAAAAATCTAGTATCTTTGAATATTGTAAACATAAGTCACCATATTTATCTGGGTATGAGGGACTCAAGACATCGCAGCTTAGATTATCGTCTGATATTCCATATTTTTGAGTAATGTGATGTATAATTTTCTTGATGTCTTGATTTTTATAACTAGGAGATTGATCATCAATTTCAATTTGTATCAATAAACCTCTAAAATTACCATGTAAAAAAATATTTGACGTCCTTATATAAAGATTCCCATTCTCTAACTCATATATTTGTCCTCCATCTCCCTTTATCATTTGCTTTTGAACCCATAAACTTTGTAATTTTGAATTTGTAAATATATCGAAACTATCATTTAATCCCATAGTTGCACCTAATCTAAGATGATTATCTGGTATACATAATTCAGTCAGGTGACCTAACTCTACCATTTCTTCCCGTATTGGATTGGTAAACACTCCAACAGATTTACCATCTATTAGTGAGATTGTGGTTCCAGGTACGTACGTAGGGGATAAGGTGTACATAAATTTTGATTCTGGATTTTGTTCAACTACTTGAGCTAATTCTTTTGGAATTGCATACAGATTGTTTCTAAATATTTTAAACACAAAACTCCATTTACCTTTCCTTGTCGGTAGATCATTTGATAATTGATCTTGAAATTGTATTAGCGTCTCTGGTGTAGCATTCTGTACCAATATTACTCTAAACTTGTTAGTAAGACTGATTCAATTGAGCTATTTCATTACTTTTCATAGCTAAACTACATACGCAGACACCATTTTATCTTGAATTTGCGGACAGATATTGATCGATTGTTGGTTGTTTTTAGATTGTTGATTTTGGATTTACATATTTTGAATTTTTCAGTTTTGTGATTTTTCACTAAAAAAATTAAAATTAAGTATGAGAGAAGCTCATCATTTAAATACAAGAACTGAAACATCAAGATCAAGACTTAGTAATACGAGGCTCGTTGAAAAATGACAAGCTCGGGCGTAATTCAAGAGGGAGTCTTTATTGGCTCTAATAGACAAAATTATGTTGCAGATTATAATCCTAAAAATAAAATAATAGCTTTTGGTGCTGCAAAGACAATAGCATTATGGTCACCATTAGAAAAATCTCATAAAGGAGTTTACTATACTTTGAAAAAACATACACAAGACGTTACAGGAGTCAAATTCTTACCAAATAGTGAATTTTTAATATCAATAGGAGAAGATCATATGGTAAATGTCTGGAAACAAGATAACAATGTATATAAACATATCCAATCATTAGAAGAACATGAACATTCCGTTACATGTATTGCAGAAATTAATGAGAAAATATTTGTAACAGGTGGTGCAGATCATCAAATAATTGTTTGGGTCTATGACGGAACTTCATTTAAAATGGGTCATAAATTTCAAGTCAAACATAATTTTTATCCATTAACGTTATCCATACAGAATATAAGTGAGACTAGTTATGTGCTAGCAATTGGAGGTACCACAAACAACATTTATATATACTCATTTGACGAAGAGGGAGAGAAAATAATTAGCTTCGAAAAAGCAGCAGAATTAACAGGTCATGAAGATTGGATAAAATGTTTACAATTTGTGACGAAAAAGAAAAATCAAGACTATATACTAGCAAGTGGTTCACAAGACCGATATGTAAGATTATGGAGACTAAAACTAAACGATTCTATTGATGATTCAGACGAGGATCCAAACAAGTTAACATTGTTATCAAATAAACAATATAAATTTGATTATGGTAAAAATCAAAGAGCTGCATTCAGTTTTGAAGCTTTAATAATGGGTCATGATGATTGGATAAGTGGTTTACAATGGCATCCATCATGTAAAAATGAAGTTGAAAACGAAGATAAAAATCTACAATTATTGACTTGTACTGCAGATACTGCACTAATGATATGGGAAATGGATACAGATTCAGGAATTTGGGTATGCACTAGTAGATTAGGGGAAATGTCAATTAAAGGTGCATCAACAGCTACAGGTGCCTCAGGTGGATTTTGGTCATGTTTATGGTTCATTGATGATAACACGAAAGATAATTACGTGTTAGCTATTGGTAAAACTGGTTCAATAAGAGCATATAAGTCACCGGCAGCAGATGATAAATATTTTGACGCTGTTTTGGGAATCACAGGTGCAGTTAATGCCATAACAGATTTAAGATGGTCAATAGATGGTGATTATTTTTTGGCTACTTCATTGGATCAAACTACTAGATTATATGCACCATGGAAGAGAGATAATATAATAACGTGGCATGAAATTGCTAGACCTCAAATTCACGGTTATGATATGATCTGTTGTGATAATATCACCAAGACAAAATTCGTATCAGGTGGTGATGAAAAAATTTTACGTGTTTTTGAACTTACCAAATCAATAAGTGAAGCATTAAAATCATTAGGAAATATTGAAATTAATGAAAATAACTCAGAATTACCTGAATTTGCATCTTTACCCGTATTAGGATTATCAAACAAGGCTGACTCACAAATACAAGAAGAAACCAAGAATGATGAATCTGTTGAAATTCAAGACCACCATATAGAACAAATAAACACTCCACCAACAGAATCATATTTACAAAGAAATAGTTTGGCCACCGAAAATGAAAAATTATATGGTCATGGTTATGAAATAAGTTGTTGTTCAACTTCACCAAATGGATCATTGATAGCGACAGCATGTAAATCAAATAATCCAAAACATGCAGTAATAAGGATCTTCAACGTAAAGAACGATTATCAACAATCACCACAAGTATTATCAGGGCATAATTTAACAATATCAAGTTTAAAATTCTCGCCAAATGGTCAATATTTATTAGCTGTTTCAAGAGATAGACAATTTAGTTTATGGGAATTAATAGATGAAACAACTGCAGAATTTAAATTAGTTGAATTAAATACAAAAGCTCATTCAAGAATTATATGGGATTGTTCTTGGGCTTCCAATTATTCATTTGTAACTGTTTCTCGTGATAAACAACTCAAATTATGGAAAGTTAATGATGAGAAAGTTGAATTAATTACAAGCTTGAAACTAGATGAACCAATTACCTCAGTATCAATTTTTAAAGGGGAAGCATCAGACTCAAGAATAGTTTCTGTTGGACTTGAGAACGGAGATATATCAATTTACACAATCGATAATAATGAATTTAAACATATTGTATCATTTAATGAATCAATAACACCAGCTGATAGAATTGAAAAATTAAGCTTTAGTAAAAAAATAGTCAATAACAAGCTAATGTTAGGTGTTGGTAGTAAAGACACATCAGTAAGAGTATATAGTATTGATAAAAACATATTTAATTGAATAGACTGTAATATTATAATTTATTGAAATTTGATATTGTCTCCTCCAAGATCAATTTTTTTGTGCAACATCAAAATGTTATCCATCTATTTGATTCAAGCTCCAGTGTTATGGAAGAAATTATAAATAAAATCAAGTTCAAAAATGCATCACTAGCAGATTTGGAGTATCTTCGACAACAATTGAGAGAAGAGTCAGTTAGATCATCGAGTTTGATTAGAGATAATCTTTTAAATTGGGTCAATTATTGTAATACAAGTTTAAAGAACTCACAACTAAATGAAGAAATTATCAAAGTCAACATCAATTTAATGGCGAAAAATGATTACAATCGATCATTTCTCACAAGGAACTCGGAGGCGATTAATAAATATTGGGAAATTGTTTGGTCATCACCTAATAAGACTTTAATTTATTTATTCTTACAACAATTCATCTATGAATCTGAGAAAACTAAAGACTACATGCGATACTTTCATGATGCGAATATGCATAGTTCAATATATAGGAATTTTACAGAAGAATTTGATATTCAAATTATATATGAACTAATCACTGCAAATTCTGATAGATTAGATACTGAGGACAAAGATTTCATAAACACATCAATCAATTTTTTTATTCCGTATGGAACTGAAGAAGATGAAGAATCACAAGATAAAGTTTTAGATATTTTGACGTATGCAGAACCACTGTTTGGTTTATTTGATAAGGTAATTGAGCTTATGTATGAAGTGAAAACTACTAAATTTAGTAGGAAATTATTGGTGATTGCAACTGATGTATTTCCAAATACTACTAATGCTATGCAATTGCTATTTACTTCACTAGAGTCTCCAAATACGTATATTTTCGCTGCTTGCTGTATAATTTTGGGGAACCAAATACATAATAGAGAATCGAGTGTTGAAATATTTAATACAATCGATTCAGAATATGGAGTGAATAGATTGATTGACCAATTTTTCCAGGGCACAAATATCACTGATATTGTTCAAGTACAAGCTATTCATTTATGGACAAATTTGATGAATGAATCGATTTCGAATAGAATGTTGGAAAATCATAGTAGTAGATTGATCGGTTTGAATCAACTAGTGTTTGATAATGCAAATTACTATAAAGAAATAGCTACATTACACTTCAAGTTCCTCATAAAATTGTTGAACACATCCACGCAAAACATTCCGAATGATTTGCTAAAACAAATTGTTCGTCTTGATATGCCAGAACGTTTGAGTCTTGAGTATATCATAATACAAAAAATAAGTTTCGATGTTGATTCAAATCAAGACATACTAGAAATATTGATAGATGATTCAGTTTCCAAAATTGATAATTTAAATGTACTAGAACAATTGAAAACTATTGCAATAATAAACAATCATATAATGCAAAAGAAAATAATAATAGATACTGAAAACTACTTATCAAAACTTAAAGCCTTATTAACTGAATTACAGCAACACTCATTTAATTTACAACAAGACACATGGGATCAAAAATCTTTTATAAATAATTTAAAATTTATTGCTGCATCAACCAAACAAGTTGTGTGTTTAGAATTTGTGGAAAAAGATCAAGGATTAATTAAATTATGCCATAGTATTATTAGCCATAGGTAATGTAGGCGTCAAAGATGAAAAAAATTTGGTTATGAATTGATCCAAGATCAATCTACTAATGGTAGTGAAAAACGAAAAAATCTAAATTTGGACGGCAATTGAAGGTTAGCGTTAATTAACTAATATTTTTAATAATAGATCAAATTGATAAGAGTCGCGTCGGTTAAATTTTTTTGACTCGAATAAAAAAGATCTGAGCCGCACGGTTACTTGAAACAAAATTGAAAAAATTTTAGGTATATGATGTGGAAAATTGTGGATTATATTAGTCAAAGTTTTGAGGAGAGTCCTTCCTTAATTTAGCATAGATATAATAATTCAAATTTCCGGAATTTTATTTTGACGTATTTATTTGCAAATTAAATATCAAATCTATCTTTTCAGTTTAACATCATCATTTAATAGAATAGGGCCAAGAAAATATGACAGTTGAAACAATCTTTGCAGACTTAGTTAGGGAAGAGCCAGACCCAATAATTAAGACAATGCAACAATTTACACAAGATCAACACCCTCAAAAATTGGATGTATCAATTGGAGTCTACAAAGATTCTAACGGTTCATGTTACGAATTTCCATCAATAACAAAAGCAAAACAATTATTATACAAGAATGATCCTGGTCATAATTATACTAATATGGCGGGTATTCCATCTTTTATCAAAGGAGCACAAGATATAATATTTGGTGAAGAGATTTTAAACCAGGGGAAAATTGCATCATTACAAACTATTTCAGGTACTGGTTCATTACATATGGCAATGGTATTACTAAAAGAATCTGGTTTAATCAATTATTATGTGGGTTTACCTAGTTGGCAAAATTATATACCTATGATTGAACATATTGGAGGTCATGTAACTACTTATAATTACTATGATGAATCAAAAAAAGCTATAAATTTCAATGAAATTGTCAACACTTTAAAATCAGCACCACCACATTCCATTTTCTTGTTTCAAACATGTTGTCATAATCCAACTGGAGCAGATTTTTCTAGAGATCAATGGGAACAGATAGTCAAGATTGTTAAAACCCAAAAATTAATATGTATATTAGATACAGCATACCAAGGTTTTAAAACAGGTAAATTAGAAGATGACGTATGGCCAATTAAATTATTTTACAACAACAATTTAGAATTTTTAGTATGTCAATCATTTTCAAAAAACATGGGATTATATTCAGAAAGATGTGGTGCATTACATGTAATTGTTCAAGATACAAATAAAATCCCAACAGTTCAATCTAATCTAGTGAAACTTTTCAGAAATGAATGTTCATTTGCACCTGCTTTTGGAGCAAGATTAGCTTCAAAAATATTCGAATCATCAGAATTAAGAAAACAGTGGGAAAATGAAGTTTATGAAAGTACAATCAGATTAATTAAATTAAGATCCAAAATTCTTCAACAACTTACTGAGTTAAAAACACCCGGAATTTGGTCAAATGTAATTGAACAAACTGGATTATTTTGGTACTCTGGTTTAAATGAAAATCAAATTGAATTACTTGCACAAAAACATCACGTTTATGCTACTACTATGGGAAGAGTTAATGTTGCTGGGTTAAATGATAATAATATTGAGTATTTTTGTTGTGCTATTGATGATGTTGTTAGATCAACTTAAAAAGTATATAGTATTGGGTTTAATAAAAGTTTTTACTAATCGGTTTTTAATGTATGTATATATATTAATGAAAATTATATAAATAATGATGTATAAAAAAAATGCTAAAATTAATTAATAAATAATAAAAGTATATATTCAATTAATGAAAATGAAAGTACTTTAAAATCAAACTAACAATAACTCCAAATTACAAATCCAAATCTTGAACAAGTTCCCCTGTTTCTAAACATTCAATTTCCCATGAATTTTTTTTAAATGAGCCTTTAAATTATCTTTCCTATTAAAACATTTCCCACAATTAATTTCTTCACATTGGAAAGGTTTTTCCAGTGAATGAGATTTTAAATGTCTCTTGACGTGTTCAGGTCTTTGAAATCTTGATTCACATATAGGACATTTATGTTTCTTTTTTGGATCAGTTTTATTATGTTCTTTATCTGATCTATTATTACGAACTTTTGGTCTTGTTACATTCAAGTTTTCTGGGATCGGGATCGTTACTGTGTCGTCTTCATTTGCTGTTGTTGTTGTGGTTGTAGTAGATTCTTCTGAGGATTGGAGAGATGTATTTGATTTTTCTTCTTCTGAATCTTGTGTTTTAGATTTTGGTGATTTACGTTTTGATTTTGTGGGTTTTGATTTGGGTTTAGATGATATTGATTCCTTTTTAATTTCTTCTTCTTGTGCTGGTTGAGTTTGACGATGATCTTTAGTTGAGAAAGTAACCATTGGTGGTAATAAACTTGGAGTTGTGTTTGAAGTGGAAGTTGATGAAGTAAATTCAGTATGATGATCAGTTTGTTGCTCTTGATCATATTCATCATCCTGTTGCTGTTGATCAAATTCAATTGAATTATCTAGATTCAAAGAAATTTGTGAATATTCAACACTATTTGAAAATGATTTTTTGGAATTATTTTGAGTTACATAGTTATTGAAAGGCGATGTAATTGATGGATTAAATGTTTGAATCAGTTTATCATCATTTTCGAAAGTAGTAGAGTCTAATTCTTGCTTAAACTCAGGCAGTAATAAATCTATCTTAGGAGCTGGTCGTGATAACATCCCACTAATTGAGGCTTCACTAAAACTATTTACAGGTTGTGGTCTTTGCATTGTAAATTGTTGTTGTTGTTGTTGCTGTTGTAATTGTTGTTCCTTTTTCTGTTTTCTAAATAAATTTGAATAAGATTTAGCCTTTTTTAGTTGTTTAACTGCATCATTTTCTTGATTATCTATATTATTAGGGTTTAAATATGAATTATCAGTGTTTTGTTTATAAGGACTGAAAAAAGTTGATTGTGAAGATTTTAATTTATATGAACCTGGTGTTAATAATGGTGTTGAATTAACATCATCTTCATTTTCATCATCAAATGAAGAAATCAATTGTGATGGAGTATAAAATGGATTTAATGCTGATGAGTTATATGACAGTGCAGAATTTGTTTTAGAAGCTAATGCCGCAGCCGCTGCATCTAATGAAACTTTTGATCTTGATCTTGCATGACCTTTTGTTAATTTTGCTGGTGTTTTGGAAACTTTATTGAATGCAGTAGTTGCTAAATTAATAGGTGAAAATGATGGTGCACAATTTCTCATTGGTGTGTTGTATGATGATACCGACATAGATTTATTTCTTCCTGCTCTTCTAGGTGTAGAAGTGAAACTATGCTGTTGTTGATGATGATGCTGCTGTTGATACGTCTGGTTTTGTTGGTATTGCTGTTGTTGTTGATACGGCAAAGAATTTTGAATTTGCTGTTGATATTGTTGATTTGGAGATTCAAATGATGGTATAGAATCTAATGAATAAATTGTATTAGATGAAAATGAATTGGGTATAAGATTTGAACCATCATTAATTGGAGCATCTTGGTTTATAGATACAATTGAATGATTATGTTGATGATTATATTTATTTTGTCGATAGTTTGAATGATTAAAATTTGACATAGTTTCATCTAATGAAATATTTCTTGAATGATTGAATTTTAAATTGGTACTATCCATATTTGAAGTATCAAGTACATTAATTCCTAAACCTGAATCATCAGTTATGAAAAATTTATTATCTGGTAAATTTGTAGAAATCGGTACTACTTCATTTTCAAGCATGGGTGTATCATTATTATTGTAGATTTGTTTATTGTTATTATTATTTCCTCCAGAGGTATAATAATTTTGTTTTTCTTGTAAATTTATATTTTGTGAATATAACGGTGGTATCTGTTGTGTTGATTGTTGTTGTTGTTGTTGTTGTTGTTCGTGTTGTTGTAGTTGATTTTGGGAATTGAAATTTTGACTATTATTCAAAGTCAATGCAATTAAATCATCATTTCGATTCAAATTACCACCAAATTGATTATTATTATGACTATTAAAGTGTGTATTATTAATACTATTATTATTATTTATAAATTGTTGTTGATATTGATTATGTTGTAAATTTACAGTTTGATCATAAATATCAAAATTTAAAGTAGATTCATCATATTGTTGTGCTAATTGAGTTGGTGAACTTAATAAAAATTTATCCATTATGAGTTTCAATCAATAATATCTCGAGAAATTGTTGTGAAATGGTTGTAATTAGGATTTGTAGTATAATTGATTCGGAAAAGTCTATTTTAGTGATTACTTGATCTGAATTTTTTAAATTAAAGAAATGGTTTTAGTAAAATAACTTGTTAATAAGTTAAACGATAGATTAAATTGACAATTATTAAAATGGAGTTAGGTTTTCATGAATATTATTTGGTTTGATTGTAAATTTATGATTTTTTTAGAATATTAAATTAATATTGTTTTTATAAAGATTAAGCGAATGATTTAATATTGGAGATAATTTTAAATTTTGAAATTTTTTTCAAAAAATAGTTGATTGATTATTCTTAGATGCTTTGATAAGATTTAAGTAAATGATTAATAAAAATAGACTATAAGTAAGTTGAGTTGGTTGAAAAGCAAAAAGATGATTGAATGAAAATGAAAGAAAAATTTGGTTGTAAAAAAAAAAAATAATAAATTTATTTAATTTATTTATTTTATTAAGTAATAATTTTAATAGTGTTACTTTACAATAAATAAAAAAATTAAATGCTTAGGTATTTTTCTAATCTTAGTTAAATTTATAAAGTAATGAATAAAGAACGAATTAATGTAAGACAGTCTTTGTAATCAATTGAAGATTAAAGAAGAAGGATCCAACCAAATGTTATAAGCCTTCGTTTATACTTCAATTAGTTAAAGAGAGATCAAATTTACTAAAATAAATAGAACTTTTTTTTGTTTTTTAGTACTTTATAAATTATTTGCTATTAAAAGAAATAATTTAATTAATATTGTGAAATTTAATTCGGACAAAAAATTCAATAAATTTTTTACGATTAAATTAGAGGAATTAATTGAATATTCCATTAACTCATATTGATCAAATTTATTCATTTAATAATCAATCGATCTTGAAATCCAATTGCAAGTAATTATTATAGAGGCTATTGTTAATTGAATTTAAGTAAATTGTCTTTGTGTAACTTTGGTCTGGGTTGAATAGACAATTCAAAAAGTTACACAAAATGCGTAAAAAATAATTTAAGAAAATAAAAAAATAAAGAATCTGAGACGCGTATTGTTTTAAAAATGTTTTATAATCTTATCAATAAATTTATATCTCGTAAGTATAATCTTATATTACAATGTTTTATATATTCATACTCTTTAAGTATTGATCAATTAACAACTACAACAACAATCATACGTTTCATTCAATAAAAACTTTTTTTTCCCTCTCGATTGTAAATACTAATCTTCACAAAATTGTCAAGCAAACAGAAAAATTTTTTATTTTTTTTTTCTATTTGCCTCGAAATTTCCATAGCCTCTATTCACAAAAACCTACTAATTTACCAATACTTTTTAATTAATTAGCCTTAAACATTTTCATATGAAACTGTAGATTGGTAGAAGCTTCTAATTACTGATTAAGCGATGTAGTTTACATTCTAGATTTGAGTTTCGTTAATTCAATTCTAAGGTATCTCTAATTGAAGATTATTTACTTTATTTTTAATTATAGGCTAGTTAATTTATTTTTGTAGGTACACAAATTTACGAAAGTTTATGTCTTAATAATACTTTGATTTGTAATTAATATTTTATGTAAAAAAAACCAATTGGAACAAATTAAGAGAGTGAGTACAATTGCAATATACAGTTTCATAAATTAATCAACGATATTCACAACTCAAGCATATATATGACATCTGATTATATTAGACTTTAATAAATTCAGTCTTTTTCCCCAAAAAAAATTATTGAATTCTTGTGACATCATAAGTTATACTCTTAATTTCAAGATCAAACAATATAAAACACTCTATTTTTTTAATGCAAAGAATTTCATGTAATTAACTCCGCTTACAAGAACAATTTCTTATTTTAGTAAACTTAGGTGGCATCTCATGATAAATTGAGCACAATTCCTCATAATTCCTTGATGTCTTTAATTATTTCTTTTGCTGTCCAAGATTTTGTCCTTTTTCCGTTACATCCATTAACCAATTTTTTTGTAGTACTTTGAATTTTTCATTGATTCGCAACTGTGCATATACTTTGATTTGATACCCGACTCTTCTTTTCTTCTATTTTTTTTTTTTTAATTACATAATTATAACATAACCAATCAATATTTACTGTTACTAATTTTAGAAGTTTTTTTTACATGTTGATACTTTCTAGTTTTTTCATACGAGATAAAAAGTAATTTTCGAAATGTATTAGAAAAAACTCTATCCTTGTTTCAAGAAAGTCAATAAGCTAAATATGCGGAACTTTAGGGAATTTCTATTACGATGAATTGGGATAATCCTATTTATTCTACTAATTGTATTTGCTGTTGAGTATATATTTCAGTGTCTGTTGTTAATCAAGTCTCATGATTTCTGACACACAGACAATTTTTTTTTGTTTCATTTTTGTGTTGCAAAAGGTAGCGTTTTGTTTTGGGTGCAAAATAGCAAAAAAAAAAGTTTAATTTGATTAATTACGTACGTATGTTATTAATATACTATTTAAAGCATATATAATTAATGCATGTAATTTATAAAAATGTTTTGCTTGAATTGAATAATTTTATAAGAAGTCTTAATAATGATTATGATGACTAAGATTCTATTAGCAGTGTAGATCTGAAGTTGACATGAGAAGCCGAAGCCGAGTTATTATTTGTCACTTCAATTAGTGGCGATTTATAAATGTCAAATATTCAAGACACTTTAGTTAAAATTGAGTTAATAGTCGAGCGTACTCAATAAATTAGAACTTAACCGAGTATTAAACCCTTCAAGCTAGAATTTGTTAACAAGTCTTTACTGGTTGTAGAATTCATTTTGAAAATTAAGGTTTTAATAACTCTTTTCGGAAATCTACGCCCAGGAGTAATTCGGTTATATATATTTTTATACACGTTTAAAACCGGTTGAAAAGGAATACATAACTCTAAAAAATTATTCATTTCAATGTTCAAGGGCCCAATTGGTTACAATTGATTGAACTGGGGTCGAGGAAGAGTTAAAAAAATTCAATTCCATATTCTTCTTTGTATGTATTTATATGTAAATGTATATTGAAAAAACTATATTCTTAACTAAATTATTAGCAAATTTTTTTAATTCCTCTATGGGTTTTGATCAACAAAGTCAACACCTTTTTTAATATTACCAATTAAAGTATCTTTAGCAGTTTTAACTAAACCTTCTTCATAATCAGATAATTCACCTAATGGATGAACTTTTTGAACACCTTCTGGACCTAAAGTAACTTTTGATGAGAAAAATTCAACACCTTCATCTTTAAATAATGGTGAATCAACAAAAGTACATTCAATAATATCTTTTTCACCAGCTAAACCATTTAATAAAGAACCAGTGAATCTTGCACCTGCTTGAGCCATTGATAAAGTAGCTGATCCAGCACCATCTTTAGCTTTAACAACTTCATCACCACCAAATTGAATTCTATTTACTAAAGAATCTCTTACATCAGTTGGTAAATCTTTATGAGTAGTTTGTGATAATAATGGAATAATAGTAATACCTGAATGACCACCAACAACTGGAACATGTTCATTAACTGGATTAGTATGAGCAACTTCAGAAACAAATCTTGCAGCTCTTAAAACATCTAAAGTAGTAACACCAAATAATTTTTTTGGATTATAAACTCCTTTTGATTTAAAAACTTCAGCAACAATTGGAACTGTTGAATTAACAGGATTTGAAATAATAGCTAAAGCAGCATTTGGAGCATAATCAGCAGCAGCTTTGGCTAAATCTCTAACAATTGATGCATTAGTATTAAATAAATCATCTCTTGTCATACCTGGTTTTCTTGGTACACCAGCTGGTATAACAATAACATCAGCATCAGTTAAAGCTTCTTTTAATTGATCTGGATTATAACCTTTAACAGTTGAATTAGTTGGTACATGACTAACATCTGCAGCAACACCAGGTGCACCTTTAATATCATATAAAGCTAAATCAGTAACTTTATGATTTAATTTTAATAATAATGATAATGGTTGTCCAATACCTCCACCAGCTCCTAAAACGGCAACTTTATAAGCATTTGAAGCAGATGATGAAAATGATCTTGTAGCAACTTTTGAAAACATTTTTATTTTGATATGTATATAATCAATTGAGTTTGATTGAATTGAAGAAGATTAAAAAGAATAAAAAAAAAGAGTATACAAAGAGGATTGAAAAATTGAACGGTACAATAGAATTAAATTTCACTCATTTTTAAATATTTTTCACAATATTAAAAAACTGTGTATTGTACTAACTAATAATAATTTTTGATACTAAATATAAAAATTTAATTACCGAGAGAATTTTATTAATTAAAAATTAACCAATTAAAATTTATTATTAAATATTTTTCTAAGTTGTATGCTACCAATTTTTTTGTTAATAATACTACCCCAGATTTCAGATTTTCAGTTGCAAAAATTGAACTATAGTGTGATAAATTTTGATTCAGCGTTCAGAAAGTACCAAAATTATGGTATAGAGTACCCGTACTATAATGATCAAGCTGCCAAAACATCAAGCAATCGAATTAATCTAGTTTGGCTAAATATGCATATTAACCATTGCATTTTGAGGTGGAATTCACTGAATTGAATAAATCTAATTTGTATACGCCTCTATATCTATTTAAATAAAATCATATAGCATAGGATACAAAGTTATATATAGTTTTGAAGATTGTAAGCTACTTCGAGATCAATTAACTTGAGAATTTGAATTAATTAAAATATTAGCCAATTAACACGACTAATTTCAAGTGTTTAATTTATTAATAATAAAATTTTTACTTTTAATAAATTCTTTATCTAACACATTTCTTCAATTATTAATTTTTCAATAATGTTCAATTTTTTCATGATTTATAATTATTTGATTACTTTTTAATTTTTAGAAGTAAGGACGATCTCGACAAAGAGGTAGATAAATAGATGAATGAAATCAAATAGGTCAATCATATCATTATCTTCTAATTAGATTTGGAATACCCTCCATTTTTTAGTAGGTTGGGCAAAATGATCGAACTGGTATTTAAGAACATTTTGCATTGAGATTTTTGATTTGTCAGTTTTTTTTGGATTTGATCAAATAAACTCACATTTGATTATTTAATTCATTAGTTATTGATATATTTAATAAATCAATTTTTTCTGACTTTAATGTTTTGTTTCTGCCAGGCAATTAATAATTTGATTTTATTAACAGAGCCGTCAGGACAAATTTTGTCTTTTACATAATTAGACTTCGTCTGCTATTGGGCGTTCAGATAGGCACTCTTGGCATCATTTTTTAAACCTTGAAAAAAGAATGTTATTCAATTACAAAGTGGGAAAATCAAGCTTCTTTTCGAAATGTCAAATTTATTTTAGTTGAATTTTTTTGATTAGTTGAATTGATTTTTTGTACTTGAATTATCCTGTCTGATTACGACTTAGATTTAGTTTTTCAAAATGTTGAATGAAAGCATCATGAATAGTTCTTTATCATTCACAATGTGTTTAGTAGCACCTGTGTCTAAATGAATGTTTTGTTTATTTCGAATAGTTTAGAAAGGTTTAAGTATGAAAAAAATTATAAACTGTCACCACTAATATCAGCACAATTTAGTAATACTTCAATAGAATCTGATCAAAGTCCAATATTTTTTGTTGAATTCCTTCATTCTGTTAATGATATTTGTATCTGGGTTGATGTGTATACTATTAAAATGATTAAATAAACGTATTTATGTATCTGTATTTCAAATTTTTTTAAAAGCGATGTATGTCTACCTCTACGTCTGTTTTTAAGTCAATCGGTCTCGATTCACATTATTTTAAAATAATTCTCTAAATTCTACAAAGTGAATTTTTTTAGTGAATTTGGCTGCAAAAAATTCAGGTTGAAAAAATCATTACATCTAACATATTTAAATCTCCAATTTCGAGACTTTTTGAAAAATGCAATGCAATGATCCGGTAAAGCATTATTTATAGAAGACTGGTTGATGTTTGAACAAGCACCTACATTTGCTACATCTAAAGTAAAAGTATTACAACTTACTTAAATTCAAATTCATGACATATTTAATCAAAGAAACGACTGTGAATTTTCCACATGCTTAGTCATATAGTCATATTAATTGGTTAGAGCTCAGAATTCATAATTGAGCTATTCGAAGATGTTTTTCATGAGCTTTTGTAAATTAACTCAATAAGTTTCTATTTAGTTGTAATTTATTTAGTTGTATTTAAAATTTTTGACATAAAGTGTCAAATTTGCACGACTTAATGCTAGTTTTTTGTTTGGAAAATTTTTATTTTGTTACAGCGTCGACCACAACCAAAATAGCATTACAAAGTTACATTTGGTGTTGGAATGCAAGCTTTCGATTAAATTGTTGAAAACTATTGAGTCTTGATATATGTTCATGATGTCCGTCTTAATCTTTCATTCGTTATAATCAGAGAGAACATGTTTTTATATATATAATCGGTATTACATGGTTATTTGTATAAAAGTTTAGATTGTTTATCTCCACAAATTTGATTTTGCCGGTTTCTTTTGAATTTAATCAAATAAATCATAGATTGATTTTTGAATTTATTAGTTATTGAAATAACGAATCAGATTTTGTGGATTGACAGCTCATCAGTTCTTAAAAGTATTGGGTAAAATCTTTTGGGCTAAGCTTTTTACTATATAGACTCTGACATAGCTCAGCACTGGATTGGGTATAATCAATTACAAAGGTGAAAAAGCTATCTTCTTTTCGAAATGTCAAATAGTCTAACTCGATATTGTTTCAATGATTGAAAATTTTGATAATTTTTTGATTGGTTGAATATGCTTTTTGTACTTGAAGTATATCCTTTCCTGGAATATTTTATATTTTTAAAAACCAAACCATAATTTATTAATTTATTATATGGGTCCAAGTCACAAATCCCTAAACCACAAACATCTAAATTGTCGCAACGATTTTTCAAAATATATAAAGTGTTGAAAGAAGGATTTCTTTTTGAACGAAGTAAATAAAGCAGTTGTTGCATTAGGTTTTAGTACTAATTGAGAAAGAGGGGTTTTTTATGGAATACAGTAACGGTTAACGATAATTTAATAATTATATGTTGATCCTTGAGATTCCAGATTGTAATTTCGTTTTAATCCTTGAAATTAATGTTGCGTCAGAATCCAAAATTGCAGATTTGTATCTTATTTTTCTTATTTGATGAATATATGTATTTATGTATCTGTACGTTTATTAAATCATTAGTAGATGGAAACTCTACCTTTTCTACCTTCAATAAGCCAGATGTCTAAGTTCAGGAGAATTACTAGTCAGTTCAATTCAAGTTTCTTTTTATCAATATGTATATTGATGGAAGCACTCATTGTCGTCCTATTTCGTAATTTTGAACCAGCAATATTACGTTTGATTCTCTTCACTCTTTAAAAGGTTATGTCATGTACTTAATGTAAACGAAATGGGTCCACAATGAAAATGAACTAAATATTCTGTGTCTATGAAGTTTTCGAGTTGAAATCAATGTAGGATCTATAAATTTCATCTAGAAGGACAACCACACAAAAAATATAGAGTTTTCAATACCGATTGATAAAAAAATTAGGCTAAACTTAGCTTTTACTTAATTGTTGATAATTGATTTGTACCAGTCACTGGTCTAGAGAATAATGGAAGAAGTTGAATAATTCTTCAAACTCTTTAAGAGAAAAATATCCCTAGCCTCTCTTACAACCAAGACATTCTCTTTTAAGAAAATACTTTGTTTATGAATTTACAAATCAAAAAATATCTGATTCTATGTAACTTTATGTAATTTATGAAACAGAACACAAAACCAATTTGTAACATCATGTTTATAGTGGAAATCTTTATTCTACGAAAACTGGACTACATTATCTAACGAGTTCACTTACTTTATTAACATATGTCTCTAGACGTATAAAAGAATCTATAATGCTTATATTAACTACTAGTCTTCTTCACTAAACTTACGGACAACTCAAAAAAAAAATAATTAACCAATTGTTGAACAAATTTTTAAACAGCCGTATATCCACCGTCCACTGCAATATCAGCTGCTGTAGTATAAGAAGCTGCATCTGACGCGAGATATACATACACTCCCACAATTTCAGAAACATTCGCTAATCTACCTAGTGGTGTTAGTTGGCACCATTTTCCAACTAAGTCTTTATCAGCATACTCCACCATTTTTGTACTTATATAGCCAGGAGAAACTGAATTAACCCTTGCGAAAGGAGCCCATTCAACAGCTAATGATTTTGCTAAATGCTTAACTGCAGCTTTTGAAGTATTATATGCAGCTAATGGTTGCGGAATATTAACTATACTACCTGACATTGATGAAGTTATAATTAAATTACCAAATCCTTGTTGTTTAAAAATTTGTCCAATTGCATGTGCACAATAAAATACAGCATTAACATTTACATCTATAAGTTTTTGCCATTTACTTAAATCTAATTCATCAATTAATGGACCACTTTCCCAAATTATTCCGGCATTAGCAACAAAAATATCAATTTTACCAAAATCTTTTTTAATTTCATTAATTACTTCTTTAACATCATCTGCATTAGTTATATCTGCCTTATAAGCTTTTGCTTTAACTCCATATTTTTCTTCTAAATACTTGGCTTTGTCATCTGCAGGCGTCGAGTTATACCATATAGCTACATCAGATCCCGCTTGACAATAACCCTCGGCAATTGCAAAACCCAAGCCAGCTGAACCTCCCGAGATTGATGCTACTTTACCTTTTAATGAAAATAAATCAAGAATACCTTTATTTGGTGGAGTATATTTAGTTGGTAATGGACCTAATTCTGGATTACAATATGATTTGATTTCGTCTGAACTCATGATATTTTGTTTTTACTTATTTAGTTTGAGGTTGAATTAGAAAAAAAATGAAGTGATAACAACTTTAATTTATAACTGAAGAAATTACGAATCAATTGATTCATTTTTCAAATCTATGACATAATATAACTGTCAAATAAGAATCTAAAATTAGGTATAGTTGCTTTTGAAAAATATCAAAACAATACACAAAAATTAGATTGCAAATTTACGAACAATTAAATTATTCGGAGTTTCTAGTAGAGCTAATATTTTTTTGGAAAAAGTTGTGAAGGTAGAAACGTATCTTCATCAATTTGAACTATAACACATAGAATAAAACCAACCTGGGATTCTGTTTCCTGTCTACCATACAAATAAAGTTGAAGGTTGAACTGATGTGAATGTATTTCAATACGAGCTTTGAAGTTCCTCTACTGATTAGTCAAACAAGCAAATATTAAAAATGATAGTGCTGGAGGAGTATTATCCATAAATTTAAACTGTTGCTGAAGAGGCGATTTTTAGAAAGTTGATTTGACAATAAAACGGTCTATATTTTAATAAGTAATGTTTCATATCTTGAGCCGCATCAATTACTTTTTTTAGTGTTGTTTTCATTTCTTATAAAAAAATATATTTATAACTTAGAGTAGTGATTTTGAAACAAGTAACAAACAATAACAATCAATCATAACAAAACAATGGATGAAACACCACAAGAAGTCCCACTATATTCAATGGACATACCGCACATAGCAGCAGTTGAACTACCGTTACGTGTTAAAAATGAACAAAAGGCAATTGATGCACTTGGTGGAAAAAATAAAATATCTGATTCAATTAAAGATTCAGCAATACCAATAGAATTAAAATTAAGAAAAGATCCTTTCCAACATCCTATAAAAGCTGCATATTCTGCAAATGAAAGAGTAGTTTTAAAAATTCAAATCAAGAAAGATATAGTTAAACAAAATCCAACTAAATCAATTCAAGAATTATTACAATTAAATGAAGTAAAACCTAAAATCCAACCAGTTGCCATAATAGATAAGACTTATAGATTTAGAGCAATGAGTGATTTTCAAATAAGTACTAAGCACAATAAAATGTTACAAGATTTGAAGAAAAATGTATTAGACGCAACAAATTATCAAACCGTCAAGGATTACGTAGCTGATCATAATTATTTTAATAATAAATCAGATTTAAATAATGAATATTTTGAAAATAGAGATCATATGTTACCACCACCTCCATTATTTTCACATATTAATTACCCATACAATTATAAATATCAAAAAAATCCAGTAACTGCCGTGGTAAAAGATGAAAAAAGTGGTGATTTAAAAGTTGTTTCTAAAAAATCATCTATAAAATTACATACTATACTTATTCCATATGAAACAGAACCACCAAAACAACCACCAAGTTTATTAACCAAGAATTACGAAGAATTGATAAAAAACCATCCACCAAGAGGTAGTCATGATGATATTTTAATAAGATGTATAGAATGGGTAAAAGAAATATTCGAAATAAAACCAATTTGGTTAAGACGTCAATTAGTTGATATAATACCCGAAGAATTTAAAAGACATCTTAAATTAGCATTACCTTATGTTACTTATTTATATCGAAGTGGACCTTGGAGATTTTGTAATATTAAAATTGGAATTGATCCAAGATTAGATTCTAAATATTGGATTTATCAAACTGAATATTTTAGAGTTATTGGTAGAAAATCAGAAGAAAACGAAAATTCTAAAAAAATAATCCCCAAAACATTAGAAGATTTAAAATATAAAATTTCTATATCACAACATGAATTTTTTGATGGAGTAAATTTACCAAGTGCAATAACATTTCAAATTGGTGATATTATAGATATGGACATAACATCAGTTATAACTAATCATAAACAAAATATGGGTAATGATTTTTTAAAAGATGCACCAGATGTTTATTCTGGATGGGTAAATAAACAAACTATGGACCTAATTAGAAAAATTATGAGGTATAAATTAAATTGTTTAGTAAATGAACAACCAATAGATCAAAATAAGATATATAAATTTACAACTTTGAATTTTAATAAAGAAGATACAACTGAAAAAGAAAATGAAGAACTTGAAGATGAACCTATTGATGATACTGTTATAAATAATGAAATCGGAGATGGTGATGAAGAAATAGAAGAAGATGTAGATGATGAATTGACTAATGTTAATGAAGAAGATGTTATTGCAATAATTAAAAAATTAAATCCTGAAAATTATCAACAATTGAGTCATTTAGTAGGTTTCATAAAACAAGATAATCTCGATCTTGATTAGTTTATAGAGTATCTATTAGATTCAATATAATCAATGACTTATGAAAAATTTTAAGCTTGTAGATATTTCTTAGCAACTCATTGGTTAGGACAAAAAACAGTAAATACTATTTATCTGCAAATTCTCTAAACTTTACAGCAATGAGACCTAGCCAACTCCAAATTTTTATCTTCAATTGAAACTTTGCAACACCTTAAATGTTTTGTAAAATCCACGACATACAATTTTTTACCAGAAAAGCAAAAAAATAAAAAAAAAAATTGCAGCAAATATTAAAAACTTATTCCAAATCGCCATTAAATTAATCACCAAAAAACACAACAAAATCAAAACAATGTTCGGATTAGGAGGATCATCAGCCCCACAAATCAGCTCCCAAGCGAAATTACAAGCAGCAGAAGCAGAATTAGATATGGTTACAGGAATGTTTAATTCATTAGTATCTCAATGTCATCAAAAATGTATTTCAAAAACATATAATGAATCAGATATAACAAAACAAGAATCATTATGTTTAGATAGATGTGTTGCTAAATATTTTGAAACTAATGTTCAAGTTGGTGAGAATATGCAAAAATTAGGTCAAAGTGGTCAATTTATGGGTAGAAGATAATATAATTAGAAATTTTTTTTATTTAATTTAATATAAGAAACTTGTATATATACAGAAATCACATTTAGTTTAATCCAAAAGCTTTTTGTAATCTTAATTTAATCCCTTCAAACAGATTAAGTTTAGGTCTAACATCAAGCCAAACTTGATTATTTTCACCATTATAAAAATCAATAACATATTCAATTTCTAAACCACACCTATTGATTTTCCAATCATGTCTATCAAATGGTGGCTGTTGACCTATTATAGTTTTGAACCATGCTCTTGGTGTTTTTTTGGTGGAATCTCCACTAAATGAAGTTAAAGTTATTCCACCACATTGTTCAAGAGCTTTTTTGTAATTGATACCTTCCCACATTATAATATGTTTCCATGCTCTTTCATTTACTAAATTATGTATTGGAACGATTACTTTCATATCTGAAGAATCGGGATTCCAATTTTTTCGTTGCATAGCTTCGAAAAATTGTTTCTGACTTGGGTAAATCCAATTTGAATTTGATGATGTACGAGGTATAGAACTTATTTCTCTTTGAGTTGGTAAATTTATTTTGGTGGTGGTTTGATCTTGTAATGTATTTGTAATATTTGTAGAACCACATGTTTTTGTTGTTTCTATATCTTCTGGTATAGTTACTGATACTTTATTTAACCAGTTTGACCTTGCTTCATTATTTATTGGACATACTGGTTGATCATGTTGTGGTTGTGGTTGTGGTTGTGACTGTGAGGGATTTGTTGTCGGTGGTGTTGGTTCTTTATTGGATCCTGTTAGTTTCTGTAGCCAACTCTGTCTTGTAGAATGATCTACAGGACATTTTGGTTGATCTTCATTTGACATATTTTTAGATGTAGTGTTGCAAAATTACATAATTTTTTTTTTTTTTAGTTTGGTAAATTATATAATCGATTTTTTTACATTCAATATAAAGATAAATTAGTGAACTACAAGTTTTTCAAATTTATTTAAAATTTTATACATTTATGATTATTGCAAAAAACCCTTTTATATAACTTCAATCAATTTAATTAATCTATCATACCAATTATAAAACCTGATTTAACTATTACAGCAACATAAAACAATAATTTAAAAATTTACAAGCTAATTTATCTTATCATTTAAATTAGCAAAATGTTCATTTCTTCATCAACATCAAACATCTCCTTTTAACCTATGTTCTCTTATCTACCAAACATCTTCTTGATATCTATTTTGAACTTTCAAACTTCTAACTAATTCACTTGCTTTTTCCAAATCAATTTTTCTTTCTTGAGAGATTATTTTAATAAAAGCTTGTTGAACATCTCTTGCCATATGTGAGGCATCACCACATACATATATTATTGCACCTTGTTGTAATAAATCATTTATTTTTGTAGAGTTCTCCAAAATTTTATGTTGAACATAAACTTTTTTTGAAGTTGATCTTGAAAAAGCAGTTATTATTTCAAATTTATCACCTAATTTTTTAGCATATTCTGACCATTCATCTTTATATAAATAATCTTCATTTTCATTTCTACATCCATAAAATAATAATGATGATCCAATATTTACATCATTTTCTTGTTGTGTAATTCTTTCTCTTATAAATCCTCTTAATGGTGCTACTCCAGTACCTGGTCCAACTAAAATTATTGGAGTTTTAGAACTTGAAGGTAATTTGAAAGTTGATCTTCTTACATGGACTGGTAATTTATAATTATCATATTTTGAACGAGGACCTTTTAAATCATAAGTAACTAAAGGTTTTTCAGTTGATTTATTTTTACTAATTTCAATATCTTTTAATAAATTTGTAACAACACCAGAAACAATTCTATTATCTGGTTCTATTTCAGTTTCAACTACTGCTGTTATATTTATAGTTGTTTTTTCTCTCATTGATGATGATGAAATTGAATAATAACGAGGAGTTAAATGTTGAACATTTTCAATTAAAAATTCAAATGGTACTTTATTCCATGGTTTTCCTGAAGATAAATATAATAAAGCATCAGCAATATTGAATTTTTTTGCAGTTATTTCTTCAGCATATTTTGATTTATCATTTGCTATAGTAGTTAATTTAGTTTTAGTTTCTTCATTAGGAGCAAAAGCTGCAATAGAAAGGAAAAATTGTCTTGATACTGGACCACTAATTTCTAAATGATGTCTTATAACTGCTTCATAAGTTATTGGAGTTGGGAATGGGATATGATAAGTTGAATCCAATGATTTTAATTCAAATACTTCATCTTTTTTATTTGTTAAATCAAATGTTTTTAAAAATAAATCAATTTTTTCATTACTATTTTGTGGCCATACAGCTAAATGATCACCAGTTGAATATTTTAAATTTGAATTACTTATATCAAATTCAACATGAACACATGATCTTTCCTTTGAATTAAATAATTCTTTAATTTTAGTAATTGGAGCTAAATATGGATGAGTATTATCAAATGGACCTTTTGTTAAATCGACACTTGCTTTAGTATCTATATATTTTTTATTTGGTTCACCTAATGATACTGATAAATCATCAATAGTTAAATCATCTCTTGGAATTAATTTTAAACTTGGTTCATATTTTAATTCTTTTTCTTCAAAATTTAAATTATTTCTTAAAGAATCAAATACACCATCTTTCCAACTTAAAAAATCTTCATCTAATGTACCTTTGCCATCATCACCTTCACCATATTCTGCAAATCTTTCTGCTCCCTTTTCCTCTAATTTTAAATCAACTTTTCTACCAATAGCATTATAAAATTCATAAGTTGAATTACCTAAACCAAAAACAGTAAATCTTAAAGTACTTAAAGTATCAGCTTCATTATCTAAAAATTCAATAAAATCAATAGCATTATCAGTTGGTTCACCTTCACCATAAGTAGCTAAAATGAAAAATACTAATATATCATCATTAATATCACCTAAATTATCCCATTCATAATCTGCAAAATCAGCAACCATTGTTTTTAAACCAAATCTTGAACTTAATTCTCTTGACATTTTATTTGAATAATCTTCAGCAGTACCAGTTTGTGAACCAAATACTAATAAAGCATTTTTATTATTCTTCTTTAGTGTTTCCAATATATTTCTTGAATTAGTACCACCATTTGAATCATTTGATAAAAATCCAGTTGTTTCTGGTTTTGTTATAAATTGATTTTTACCAAAATAAGCTGCAACTGCAACAACTAATATAATAACAACATATAAATCTAATGAATCTAATGCCATGGTTTTTTGTAAAGTAAATATCAATTGAAAGTATAGTAAGATTGAATTAAATGAAAAGCAAAATAACCAAAAAAGAAAGTGTTGTCAAAATTTTGTATTAAAGACTAAGGTAGTAAAAAAAAAAAAATTTAATATTGTAATATTGTAATATTGTATTATGTTTAATAATTTTTATTAGATATTAAAAATGTTGATTTAAGAAATTTGAAATTTTTCATAAGGAAAAATTAAAATTTTGATTCGGAGTATTAATATTTTTATTAAGTTAAAATTATACGAATAAACAAAGAAGTATGGAGTTAAACTTTTATTTATTTAAAAGGTGGGGCATAAATATTTAATACTAATTTACTTACTTTATTCAGAAGTATATTGAGTTATAGAATATTGCAACTTTCAATAAATTAATCTTTTGAATCTAGTTATAGATTTAATGATCTAAAAGTTGATTCATTATCTCTATTAAACTGAAGGGTTATGATTATAATTGTCATTTTACATTTCAATTCGTTTAAATTTAAAAATTATTCGCATTAATTATTTGAAAAAAAAAATTTAATTGGTGCAGATTAATGAAATTTTAATATTTAATATTTGTAACAATGAAATACAATAGAAAAGTAATAAAATTAGTAAATTGTCATATGATAATTCTAGATATTACATTTTTAAATTAATGAACATGAAACCATCAATTTTATTATAAATATAATGATCAATCTCTCAAACGTTCAATAGTCAATTATATTAGTCTTTTCTATACTTTTACAGAGATTGTCATGACTATTTTTTATAAGAATTATTTGGGTTAATTTTTTTGCATCAAAATTTGATATAATTTTAGTGATCAAATTAAATTATAGAACCGTTTTCCCCTTTTTTTACATACTAAGAACTGACCAATTTACTAATATAATCCAATCAAGCCTATCAATTATCTACTACATGGAATTTAGTCTGATCTAGCATTAGATTTGGCTTAAATTTTATACGCATAATATCGTTTCAAATTCTAATCTCATACTACCGGATTAATTAACAGAACTTTAAAATTTTATTAACTTTAAAAAAATACGTTGTAATCTAAATTTTATTGTTTAAATTCATGTATTAAACAATCTTTAGATAAAGGTTATAAATTCTATAGAAATTGTAATTTCATAAATTTAATCATATATTTATGTATTTATTTAACAGTGTCTTTTGATCAATTGTTGAACCCTTATGATTATTATATTAATAATTTTATGTAAATATTTTTGACATAATTATAAAAATAAAAATAAAACTAAATTTTAAAATTCTAATGCATAAATCGGAATTAAAAAATTAAATATTTTACTTTTTAAAATGTGGGGATATCTTATGCTACCAAATCTTATACTTTAATATGGCTAACAATAAAATAAATGTTTCATATGATTTTTCGATAAATTTAATGTTACACAAATTAGTGGTTCGTCAATTTCAAAACTTGACATGACAGATTCATCTGTTATCAAATCTAAGAAATTAGTCGATCGAATAATACGATTTTTGAATTGGCAGATTTGAATCTTACAGGTAAATCTTCGTCTATAATTGTTTTTCTCTATAATTTTACCTAAATATATTCTTTCAAAGTATAGAATGTATTGCATATATTAATGTATTAGTTGATAATAACAAATTTAATACTACTGGATATAGCTTGTTTAGAAAACATGAGAAATTGTGGTCATAAATTCTACTTTTAACTTATTAGCTATGACTAAGTAGTTACCAATAAGGCACATTTTAAAAAGCTTCAATCTTAGATCCAATTTGATACCGTAAAATTCGAGACTTTCGATAAGTCAAGCATATACGAGATTCACAGTAAGATCTAATATTTTCAAAGTTTGAACAGATTTTTACCCATTGAGACAATTGATAAACGGATATATCGTCGAATAAAAATATACAACCTTCCAGACATATTTTCCCTTCGCAGTTTCTCCTATTGATGAACAGGATCAATCAGAATCATGGAATACAAGCATGAATTGACATTTAAAATATCAACTACTTCGCTATTGGCGTCCATATTTTTTATTTTTACCCTTCTAAAAATTGAAAAAACTTATTACACTATAAACATCGATCACAACAGCTCCAGATTCATCCACCTCTTCAAATTTTTTCATATCTTCGGGTTACAAACGTTAGAAACTTGTAATCTTTTTCTATTTTCAAATTTGATACTGCAAAGATAAGAATTAGAATTCACTTTACAAATTACTTCATAAATCAGTGAATTTATCACCTCACCTTTATCGGAATCAGGAGGATTGATACAATGCCCCTAAAGATTGATTTAGCGTTGTAAGGTGTGAGGTCATGGTACCTTTTGATCTAATGTTTTTTTTCGTCCACTATGTCAGTTTTATTGTAATTATGTAGTGACAATGTTTAATTATAATAGTATAATCAATTCTGTCTAATTTAAGCTATGACATAATAAGTCAAAATCTAAAATATTATAATTTAAGGTACAATCAAAAAAAAATGTATGAGAAATAAAAATTAATAAGGAAAAAATAAAAATTATTGATTTTAATATTGATTTAAAAGTTACAACCAAAACAAGAATTCAATTAACGAATCTAATGACAGATAACGTAGAGAGACAAAAGTCTACTAGATGGGTCAAGGAAGTACCAACTTATGGAGGTTGGGGAGATGAAGATGAATATGATTATGATTATGAGACAAATGACAACAATATAAATCAAAATACTAATGCAACAACTACAAATACAACAATTAATGAATCTAACACAAACAAAGTACCGTCATTACCTCATGGCATACTAGACCAGTATAATGACTCAATACGAAAAAATGACGCTAGCGAAACATCAGTGCCTCCTCCACAAAATGATTTAGTTTTATCAATTGATAGGAAAAATACATACAATAGAGATACAGATGATAGTAGCGATGATGATGATCAATTTGATGATAGTAGAAATGAAGTAGCACATGAAGTAAATAGTCCTGCTTTACAGCCTACTGAAAAACGAGAAATAAGTCAAGAACCAGAACCACATCATAATCACGAGGCTGTGCCTGGAGCATTTAAAGATGACATTAGATTACAACCAGATTTATCAACTACATCATTACCTAAACCTGACAATATCAAACAACCACAAACCAATCTCGATGAATTTGTAGTCCCACCAACTCCAACATATAGTGAATCTTCAAATCATGAACAATTGGGTACACCATCAGAAGCAAGTTTCCAATCTGATTCTTCAATACAACGAGAACCAGTGAATCTAAGTCTTAAAGATTCTACTCATAATCGTATGAATAGTATTGATAATTCATTTGATGAAAATGATGATGATTTAATTTTGGAAAAGGAGAAGACTATAAAACATCAACCTGAAAAATTGATTTTGTCAACTGATAAGAAAAATGAGAATCATGATGATGATGATAGTACTGATGATGACTGGGGATATAACGGAGCAGATTCTTCAGACGAGGAAGAGCAAGGATTAAAACAACCAATAGAACCAAAACATGATATTGATTCATTTATTGATGAATTAAATAATAATCATTCAAATGAATTTGAAAAAATGCAAATTGATACAAGTAATATAGATCATCAAGAATTAGATCATCCAGATATAAGTCCAGTTGCACCTCTAACAATAGCACAACAACATAAAACATATTTAGATGATTATGCTGCAAGAAGAAGAGATTCAGTTAGAAAACCACCTAAAAAGGATTCTGGTGATTATTCACAAATTGTAAGTGGTTATGGTTCTGAAGGGGAACAATCATCAATTAATGAAAACGTCGATGAAGAAACTAGCAATAAACGTGAGAGTTTGGATTTACCACCACCAGATTTACAGCCAGTTATGTCATCAGGCTCATTATCAACTGGTAAATTATCAATGGATTCTACATTTAAACCACCAGATGTAGATAGATCATCAAGAAGAATATCTCAAGATACTTTCAATATGGGTAATTGGGCTCCAAATACTGATTCTTTTAGAAATCAATTTATAAATGATAATGATAATGATTCAACAATAAATTTTGATTCAGAGGTTAAATCAAAATATGATAAATTTACCAAAAGTAGAAATTTATCAGGATTAAGTGAAGAACATTCAAATGCAAGTTCATTATCAGTACCTGATACGATAGATGTAATGCCAAATATTCAAGAAGATGAACAAGATGATGATCACGAAATACATTCACATGCAGATGACACAGCGTCAAGTAAATTAGATACAATTAGGACACAAGATTCAATCTTAGACAATAAACCATATTTAAAACCAGTTTTTGGCGAAGAAAAAATGACACCAGCACCATCAAAAGAATCATTACCACAAAAATATAATAGTTTAATACCAACACAACCAAGAAAAGCATCGGATGGATCAATTGAATTATCTACATCAAAATCACCTTCTACTTCACTAACTCCAAATCAAAGTAAAACTCCACCACTTAAGTTAAATAGAGAAACAAGTGATTCAACCACATTAATAACAACTCCACAATCAACTATAAATTTTACCCCAGATAAATATCCAGTATCGGATTGGAAATCAATAGTTACAATATCACAACCAATAGATAGAATAAATGCTTTTAAAAAAGCATTAGAAAAAGAATCAAATTACGATTCAGGTTTACAAAATTGGTTACATTTAAGTTTAAAACAAAGTTCTGATTTTAGTAATCAAATTCATATTGGACGAATAGCATCTCAAGCTTATGAAAATGCTCCTCATAATGATTTAAGAAGGTATGGATCTTTTAGATCTAAAGTCAATGTAATGAAAGATAAAGTTGAAGGTACTGGATCAACTGCTACTAGTTTTGGTAAGAAATTATTTGGTAAAAGTAAAAAATTTATATCTGGAGGTGGTGATAAATAAATTTAAGAGCTAGATACTATTTATATTGTACATTTATGTATTTTGTATTATGTCTTAGTTATGTAATTGTATGATTTGTTTAATGAATATTGGTAATTTTTTGCAACTTTTTGTTCTTGTATAAATTTATAACTATGCATAATAAATCAAAATATCACACGCTAAATTCTATTTTTGTTACTATTATTAAACATTTAATGCAACCATTTTTAAGCCAGCTTTAAACATCTTAGTTCCTGATCCACCTTACAACCAACTTAATTTACATTACAACATTAGCATGAATTTAATATGATCAAATATATAATCAACAATACGGTCTTACCAATTGTTGCATTTATAATAAACAATACTCCAAGTTTTATATGGGCTATAATTGAATTTATAATAGATATATGTTTCTTTTGGGTTAAACATTTATATCATATATATTATAGAAAAGATCCATTAAAAGATCATATTAAGGATTTAACTAATGTTTCGAATTATAATGAATGGAAAGAAATTGCATTTGAAATTGATAAACTTACAAATATGGATTTATGGAGACAAAATTTTATAAGTAAACATTATGATTATGTTTTAATTAATGAACGTATAAAATTATTAGTTGAAGCAAGAGAAAATCAAGATTTTCAACAAATTATGTCTTTGCTAAGGTCAGGATTAATTAGGAATTTTGGAGGAATTGCTCAAAAAAGATTATATTTAAAATCTTATATGGGTACAAAATTTAAAATTGAAGAATATATAAATGAAATTTTAAATTGTTTAGAATTTTTAAATGAAAGTTTAAGTAGTTCAAATGGTGATGATTATGTTATGAATTCAAAACAATTAAAATTGGATTTTTTCCATGATGCAAGACAAAGTTTTGGATCAACTGCTTTATTATTACAAGGTGGTTCATTATTTGGATTATGTCATTTAGGTGTTGTTAAAGCATTGTATTTTAGAAGATTATTACCTAGAGTTATCGGTGGTAGTGCTGTCGGTGCAGCAGTTGCTTCTCTTGTGTGTACTTTAACTGATGATGAATTAATACCAATATTAGTTAATATTGAAGAATTGATGAAAAATATAGATGTTTTAAATCATGAAATTGATGAACGATATGGGAATGTTATTGAGAATGTTGTTAAAAAGGGTTATAGTCAAGATATCTTGTTGTTCTTAAAATTTGTTAGAGATACAATTGGTGATGTAACTTTTGAAGAAGCATATATGAAAACAGGTAAAATATTAAACATTGTTATCCATCCAACAAATAGAAGTGTACCATCATTATTAAATTATATAACTGCTCCAAATGTTATAATTTGGACCGCGATTTATGCATCAATTGGAACTGGAGTATTATCAGATGATATTGCATTATATGTCAAAGATTTTAATAATGAAATAGTTTTACAAACTCCTGATATCGATGTCAAATTTTTAAAACCTCAAGATGTTAGTTATCAAACTTCATATTTCCAAAGTAACATATCGAATAATATTCAACATCAATCACCATATACTAAATTAACTGAATTATTTAATGTTAATCACTTTGTAATAAGTTTAGCACGTCCATATCTTGCACCTTTGATTAGTAATGATTTGAAACATTATCATGCATCTTATGGTAAAGTCAAATACGATAAAAAGAAAAATTGTTATGATGGAGAAATGTCTAAGAAAGATATTGAAAAATATACAAAAGATACAGGTTTTAATTTTATGAAAAGATTGAAGAACATCATAGGTATGGAAATTCAACATAGAATTGTAGTATTGAACAAACTTGGTTTATTAACAGAAGTAATGAAAAGATTATTTATTGATGAAAAACCAACACAAATGCAATATCTAGCATCAATAAGAGAAGTAACTATCGTTCCTGAAGTTCGTTACTTAGTAAAAGATTTCGGTAGAGTATTTGATGTTCATAGAACAATGGAAAATATCCCTTATTGGGTTTTAGTAGGTGAACGATCAGTTTGGCCTTTATTTCCATTATTATGGACAAGATGTGCTATTGAATTTGCATTAGATGATTTATATAATTTACATAGGAAAAGGTCTTGATTAAAAAAGTTTTAACGGTAATATATTTTTATATTTGAGTCTTTTGTAATGTTGTAGACGTATTCTTTTTCATCAACTACTAAATTGTCGAAATATGGTAAACATCCCTTTGAGATTTTTATACTCCCTGTAATATCTTTTGCTCTACCTGTTACTAAAGGTAATAATGAAATGTTAAGTTGTGATCTGAATAATAGTTTTGTTAAAAAATCAGTGATTTTATAAGTTGGATTATCTATTTCATTTACATTGTAATCCACTAAATTTGAATCTTTAGAACTTATAATTATTAATTGAGTTGTCTTTCTATTTAATTTGATTAAATTAAATAATAAATCGTCACTTATTATATTCGTGGAGTATAATAATACTTCTGGTGATTCAATAAAAACTACTGACTTTTCAGGTATTTGTAAATCAAATAATTTATTAGTATCTTCTATTGCATTTGAAGTATTCTTAATCTTTTCTGAAAATAACGTAGTAAAATAATCAACGAATATGAAATTCGAATCAGTTAAATCAAGTCCATTCTTTCGACAATTTTTTATGTAGTAGTCTTTGTTATGCAAAAAGCTAATAAACACAACTTTACTCTTGGTTGTATTTTTCAATTCCTGATTTATTAACGATGCAGTTCCTATTAAACAATTTTCAATTAACGAGTTGACTAACCAGTTGGGTGATGTACCTTGAGTATGTGTTATAGTTGTTAGATATGAGTTTCTACCTGTTAGTATCTTCTCTGATATTAGGGTATGGTCTTTGAAAAATGTTAGGTCTTGATTTGTTTGTGACATTTGTTTGATTGAGTTTGATGTAGTTTGGTTCGAAATTGAGATGTTATTTTTTAGTTTTACTTTTTGGGTTTTAATGTTAAGGGGTATTTGAAGATACGGCAATAGTCAAATAGTACTTCCATAATTTGACATATTGAATAAGAAATGGAGACTTAATTGAAGCTTTTTTTTTATCTCCAACCTTGAGCCAATAACAGGAAGTCAAGTACGTGGTTTTGCAATGAGTGTCAAGTTGTCATTTTATTAAAAGTAAAAAACTCACATTTTTATCATCAAAATGTAACAAAACAAAAAATATTTCAAATATGAAAGTTTAGATTTTACAATTTCCTTATCAAACAAAAGTTATAGATGAAATTGATATGACGAAAGAAGGTCTCACCAATGAAAATGATAATAAAATAGAACCGCCACCATCATATCAACAATCAGAAACAACATCACCACCACACTTAACACCGATTTCATCAAGATCTTCATCATCTCGTTCAAGAATACCTCAAACTAAAAATGTACCTTATCGACCATCAAAAGATCAACAAAGACAAATTGATATTTTATCTGGGACTACATCAAGTAGGAGACCTTCAGAGCAAGTAAATACATTACATACAACTTCAACTTCAACAGAGACGAATTATTTTGATTTGTTACCTTCTTTTGAAATGTTTCAAAGTATACTAAAAAGGGATGATAGACAATTCAGAGAAGATTTGTCAACTATTCCACCAGTTTATGGAGATACCACTACAACAACATCTTCATCGCCTCGAATGACTCCACAACAATCAATTGATCAAAATTTAAACGAATACGGACTAGAAAGAGAACATGAAAGAAATAATAATCAAGAATATAATTTTGAAGAAGATCCTGTGGGGATATCACCAGTAATGAGTTCTACTAATCAAAATACTGAAGTACATAATGAAAATATGGCAGTTACCCAAGATACTTATGGTCATTCAGTTCTAGATAATATAGATAGATTAAATCGTTCAACTAATTCCCCCATTGAGATTCAAATATATGTAACAAAGGAAATACCGTACCCAAATGTTGAGCATGAGTTGGAACTGAGATTGAAGGAGTATACTAGTGGTGATCATGTCAATGGGTATGTCACGGTGATTAATAATTCAGACGCGCCACTAAGATTTGGATTATTCACAGTTTCATTAGAAGGTACTGTCAAAACAACAGAACGGAACCCCAATGCATTTGATTTTCAACATAAATATAGCAAGATTTTAATGAAGAAATTTCTAAAAATGTATGATTTAAATGCAAGCTATGGATATGGTTATATACCCAATAGTGCAGGTATAGAATATGAACCACTCTCAAGAGATAAAGTTGATGGTACAGTGTTGGGAATACCAGATAACCGAATTTTACAGCCTAGAATTAAATATAAGAAATTTTTCACTTTCAAATTCCCACATAGGTTATTAGATAATGTTTGTATGAATTCTATTTTACAACATATTCTACCACCACCTTCAATGGGAGTAGATAAAACAAGTTTTTTCAATAGAGGTGAAAGTATAACTATGAACAAAGCATTGGGGTACGGATCATTGAATTTAAGAGGTACTCCCATTTTAACAAAAGATTATAGTTTTGATGATTTAAGTATTGCATATACTATTGAAGCTAAATTTATTGATAATGTTAATTCAAAAGATGCCGTTTCACATCAAGAAATTAATGATGCTAAAAATGAATATGTTATATCTAAAAGTACTCAATATTTTTTGAGATTTATACCTGACCTAAAA
The DNA here is from genome assembly GCF_024610255.1 of Lodderomyces jiufengensis. Classification (NCBI taxonomy): domain Eukaryota; kingdom Fungi; phylum Ascomycota; class Pichiomycetes; order Serinales; family Debaryomycetaceae; genus Lodderomyces; species Lodderomyces jiufengensis. The sequence goes on along the minus strand of NW_026261558.1, from coordinate 643,379 downwards.
GAACAAGTTGAATATTGTAAGTTTCATAATGTAGGGAATTATCCAAATATAGGAGTTGGTGGTAAATTTTTGGAACAGCTAAATTACAATCTTACATGGAAGTCCATCAATTTAGAAAATGAGAAAATTGAAAGAGAAATAGATCAAAAATTAACAAAAGATGAATTAACTCCAGACATGTTGAAGTTGAAAAATTTAACGTTGAATTATGATGATGATGAATTTGTCAAAAAGAATAAAGAAGATGCTTTAGTTTCAACTGATCATCCTGTTGAAATATTTGGTAAAAAGAAGAAAATGATTCTTTCATCATTAGTCAAGGTAGGAGAACTGAAAATGTCCATAAAATTTCCAGATAAAGTTATTGCATATTCCGCACCTAGATTAATAATGAAGTATAATGCTGGTGAAGATAACTCTTTAAAACCAGTGACAAGTAATATGGAAGAATTATACAACAGAAAAGAAGAAGATCTTTTGGATTATTTAGACGTTCAATTAATTTTCGAAAGTGAACACGATACAAAACCACCACCAATGACAATAGATACAAATATTATAATATGGTCATACAAGACCGAGTACCCCTTACCTTTTGAAATGGGGTACGATTTTTTTTACAAAAGTCATGATAGATTGCCAAATGATCCGGTAGAAACAACACAAAAAAATTTACAATATATAAAAGATCAAGTTTCGAATTATATAAATTTTATTAAAACAAATTCAATTTATGTAAGTAAAGATTCTTTCATGTATTTAAAATCAATACAAAAATTAGGTATAAAGAAAGACACAATTCAACATTATTTTAAAACTTCAATAAAAGATAATGAAGATTGGTCAATCAAACAATTACCAAATAACAAATTCCAGTGGTCCAAAAAAATCAAAATTTATTTAGATGTTGAAAATAAAAACTATATAAATTTATTACCAACTTTCCAAAGTTGTTTAGTTGGTAGATTATATTGCTTACAAGTCATGTGTAAATTTAAAGGTACAAATAATGAACAAAATGAGTTTGCTCATAATACTGTTAAGTTAGATGTACCTGTCTTGGTAGGTTAAATATTAATACACGAAATGAAATAAATGAATCACGTGATTACGTTGACGTAATTACATAAGAGCCTCACCTCTTTCTAAATTAGGTAACGCGGTAAATTAGAAATGAGTCTTTTCAATTTATTAAAATTTTTTTTTCAATACTTAACATCAACTAATATCAAAACTTCATTTCATAACTCAACCATTCACAATGTTTCAATTTAAACGATTTCTAGCTACTGCTAGTAAATCATTCACCAACAATAAATCACAATTAGATAGAGCCACATTAACAATAAAAAATGGTCCAGTATTCAGTGGTTATTCATTTGGTGCAAATAGAAATGTTAGTGGTGAAGCAGTTTTCACAACTTCATTAGTTGGATATCCAGAAAGTATGACTGATCCATCATATAAGGGACAAATTTTATGTTTTACACAACCATTAATTGGAAATTATGGAGTACCTTCATCGACATTAAAAGATGAATTTAATTTATTAAAATATATGGAAAGTCCAAAGATTCAATGTATTGGTATTGTTGTTGGGGATGTTGCATTAGAATATAGTCATTGGACTGCTGTTGAAAGTTTACAACAATGGTGTAAAAGAAATGGAGTTGCAGCTATTACTGGAGTAGATACAAGACAATTAGTTTCATATTTGAGAGATAAAGGTTCAAGTTTAGGTAAAATTACAATTGGTGAAGAATATGATGCAGATGAAGATGCAGCATTTGAAGATCCAGGAGCTGTAAATTTAGTTCATAAAGTCACTACAAAACAACCATTCCATGTTGCTTGTCCAAAAGAACATTCAAAAGATATTCATATTGCCGTATTAGATTGTGGGGCAAAAGAAAATATTTTACGTTGTTTAGTTGAAAGAGGTGCTTCAATAACTGTTTTCCCTTATGATTATCCAATCGATAAAATTGCAAATAAATTCGATGGCGTATTTATATCTAATGGTCCCGGTGATCCAACTCATTGTTCAACTACTGTTGACAATTTAAGCAAAATAATGGATAAATACCCAAATTTACCTATTTTTGGAATATGTTTAGGTCATCAATTATTAGCATTAGCAAGTGGTGCTAAAACTATAAAATTAAAATATGGTAATAGAGCTCATAATATTCCAACATTAGATTTAGTAAGTGGTAAATGTCATATAACATCACAAAATCATGGGTATGCAGTTGATTCAACAACTTTAGGTGAAGATTGGCAACAATTTTTTATAAATCTTAATGATTTAAGTAATGAAGGAATGATTCATAGAAAAAATCCGGTTTTTTCAACTCAATTCCATCCAGAAGCAAAAGGTGGTCCTCAAGATACTGCATATTTATTTGATAAATTTTTCGATAACATTGGTGAGTACAAAAAGACTAATGGATTAAATTTACCAAGTGTTGAAGGTAGTTTATTAGTTGATATTTTACCAACTGAAAGAGTAGAATAAATAAAGTAATTTAGAAGATAAATATAATTTTTTTTTTAAACGAAAGGGTTCAAGTTTAGTTAATAGAATAAATATAAGAAAATATTTAGAAACCATCACCACTAGTAATCTGTAATCCGTAATTATAATATTTCATATTTAGTGTAAGTAGATCCATACCGTTCCTCTCGTTTAAAGTTTTGAAATTTATCTTAAAATTTTTCAAAACTCTCGTTTCAAATTTTTATTTGTGTTTAAAAATTTTTAAATCGGGCTGCAAAATCATACGATTTGATAAACACACAACAAATGTAGAATGATAATAAAAATAATACGTCAAATCGAAATTTTTATATATAAACAATCGTAGTTACTTAGTTATTATTTCTTATGTATTGAATATATCTCAAACACTTCGCATATAATAATATCATGGACATTTTACATCCACCTTCATTAAACACAACATCAATTTTTAAAGATGTACCACTCGAGAATTTAAATTTTATAGAACAATTATGGGCAAAATGGTACACGTACATTGGTAATGATATTGTAGCAACTGGTCTTTTATTTTTTTTAACTCATGAAATAATGTATTTTGGTAGATGTTTACCATGGTTTATAATAGATCAAATTTCATTTTTCAATAAGTATAAGATCCAACCAAATAGTTTACCATCAAATCAAGAACAATGGGAATGTTTTAAATCAGTTTTAAAATCTCATTTTTTAGTTGAAGCATTACCTATTTGGTTATTTCATCCCTTGTGTGCAAAATTAAATATTACTTATGATGTTCCTTTCCCAAATTGGAAAATTCAATTAGGACAAATAGTGTTTTTTTTCATTTGTGAAGATTTATGGCATTATTCATTTCATAGATTGTTTCATTATGGATGGTTCTATAAGAATATTCATAAGATTCATCATAAATATGCAGCTCCATTTGGATTAGCTGCTGAATATGCACATCCAGCAGAAGTAGCAGCTTTAGGTGTAGGAACAGTGGGTTTTCCAATCTTGTACGCTTTTGCAGCTACAAAAAATCCAAATTTACCATCTATTCATTTATTCACAATTACATGTTGGATTATATTAAGATTATTTCAAGCAGTTGATTCTCATTCAGGTTATGATTTTCCTTGGAGTTTAAACAAACTTTTCCCACTTTGGGCAGGAGCAGCACATCATGATGAGCATCATCATTATTTTATTGGAAATTATGCATCTAGTTTTACTTTTTGGGATTGGTTATTAAGTACTGAATGTGGTACTTTAGCTAAACAGAGAAGGGAGAAATTAGCAAATTCTAGGAGTGAAGAATTACATAGAAAAAATAGGTAACAACAGAACAGTAAAGAGACAATACCTTATCATTTTAACTGACCTATTCTGTACTTTCTTCCTCTTTAACTGCCTTTATGTTCATAACTTGACGTTAAACGTAAATGTAGTACTATCAAAATTTGGAATGATTTGGTAGCAAGGGTTGTTTCATATTTTAGGGCTTTAACCCTATTACTTTGTTTTATTTTTTAGCTACCAACTGCCTACATAGTTAAGAGGAAATATTCCCAACTAATATAGAGTGACAATAATAAGATTTTGTATAGTGAGAAAAACAAAAACTAAAAAAATTTCAGAATTTAATTTTCAGGTCTTTGATATAGAAGAGTATATTCAAACCAATATAGTAAAAAGTATGTTCAAATACGAATGATTAAATGGATTGGAGTTTTATATGACTAGAGAGGAAACACATGAATGATATAAGTCAACCAGGGAATGTATAAAAATTGGAGAAGAGATATAATATAAATAATTGAATTTGGGCCATCACCATTTTATATTTTTACAACCACTGAAAAAGAAACTAAATATTTTGACAAATCACTTCAACCTACCTGCCGTCATATAAGATATTCAAAAGTTTGTAAATTGTCAACAAATTACTAACAGCCTCAAATTTTAGATGTCAAGATTAAACGAATATCAAGTCATTGGTAGAAGATTACCTACTGAATCAGCACCAGAACCAAAATTATTCCGTATGAGAATTTTTGCTCCAAATACTGTTGTTGCTAAATCAAGATATTGGTATTTCTTACAAAAATTACATAAAGTTAAAAAAACTTTAGGTGAAATTGTTTCAGTAAATATTATTAGTGAAGCTAAACCAACTAAAGTTAAAACTTTTGGTGTTTGGATTAGATATGAATCAAGATCAGGTATCCATAATATGTATAAAGAATATAGAGATGTTACTAGAGTTGGTGCTGTTGAAACTATGTACCAAGATTTAGCTGCTAGACATAGAGCAAGATTTAGAAATATTCACATTTTAAAAGTTGTTGAATTACAAAAAGCTGATGATGTTAAAAGACAATATGTTAAACAATATCTTACTAAAGATTTAAAATTCCCATTACCACACAGAGTTCAAAAAACAAAAGCTTTATACTACAGTCACAGACCATCAACTTTCTATTAAACAAATTTCAACCTTTCATTACATTATTGTATATTAAATAATTAATACTTGGGATAATTAAAAAAAACCAATAATAAAATCATTCATGACGGTATTTTAAAGAGGAGATTTATCTTGTGTATGTCAATAATATATATATAACAAAATACACACTACTTCTACAAGATTAAAAATAACACATTAGTTCTATATAAGTCTCAGCTTCGTAATCTTTTAGCTTTGTATATCTATTCACTTACCTACCTAGTTTAACTCTGAAAGGGCCCTCATAGCGGGTACTGCTTAATTAGGTCGTGTAATAATATCTTATCAGTCAGAGATCGTTAAACCCACAGTTGAAAAATGAGAACCCGAAACCGCACTGATTAATCTAAATTTGATATTTCAACAACTTTACTATCAACACTTCCTTCCCATATTCACCAATAAAAATGAGTTACGGTAAAGCAGCAGCTGAAAGAATAGCAAACCAAACATTTCTTATTACAGGGTGTTCATCAGGGATTGGACAAGCAACATGTTTAGAATTAGCAGAAACCAATCCAAATATTAAATTAATTATAACAGCAAGAAGAAAAGATAAGTTAGATGAATTAAAAGCTAAATTAGAAAAAGAATATGTTGGAATAAAAGTTTTATCAGAAAGTTTGGACGTATCAGATTTAAAATCAATTGATAAATTTTTTGCCAACTTACCAAGTGAATTTTCAGATATTGATGTATTAGTCAACAATGCAGGTTTGGCTATTGGACAAGATGAATTTGTAAACACTGAAGTAGAAGATGCAGAAACTGTATTCCAAACTAACGTTATTGGATCTATCGCAGTCACTAAAAAGGTTTTACCAATTTTAAAAAAGAAAAACTCAGGTACTATAGTATTTATTGGAAGTATTGCAGGTATAGTACCATATGACAAAGGTTCAATTTATTGTGCATCAAAAGCAGCCATTAAATCATTCAGTGATTCATTAAGAAAAGAATTAATTTCGACCAAAATTAGAGTGATATTAAACAGTCCTGGTGCGGTCAAGACTGATTTTTCAATGGTTAGATTTAAAGGTGATCAAGCTAAATCTGATGCCGTGTATGATAATACCGAACCATTAACAGCTACTGATATTGCTGAATCCTTGGTGTTTGCAATTACAAGAAGACAAAATGTGGTTATTGCTGAAACTTTGGTTTTTCCTAATCATCAAGCTTCTCCTTTCCATTATTATAGAACAAAAGATTAAATTGAATAAAAAAAGAAAATGTTTTAATTAATAAATATTTACTTTAAAAACTTAAACCCTCTAGTACTTTCGTCATTTTAGCTGCCCCTTCAGTTGATCCTGTGTCTATACTAACTTTTGGTCTATTCATTTCTAATCCTTGTAATAACATACATGCTTTACATATTTTATTTGAAGATAAATACCCACATTTTTCACATCTTGAAGTTTTTATAGATACTGATCCATCTTTATTTATTTCCAATTCTTCAGGTTTCTTGTTCTTGTATGCAACTGTTTTCTTTTTTTGTTTTTTAGCTAATACTAAATGTTCTCCACTATATATAATATCCATAATACATGAAGGTCGTATACTTTCCAAACTCTTGAGTAATTCTCTAGCTGTACCTCTAAACGCTTCAGGTGCATAAGAACATTCGGTTGAGAAATAATCCAATTGCTTGTAATGAGCATACAATACTATTTCCTTTTGATAAGTATACTTAAATGGTTTTGATCTCTTGATTGGTGATTCAGCAGATTGAGTCATTATTCTAGTACTTCCTTCTAATCTATTAGCATCACCACGTAACAAATTCATCAATACAGTTTCTGCCATATCATCTGCATTATGACCAGTTACCACATGATTAATACCTAATTTTGCTGCACCTCTGTCAAGAGCTTGTCTTCGCAAGACTCCACAATAAGTACATGATGATCTTATACCTGCACAACTCACAATTTCATCCATATCCCAATTATATAACTCTTTGTATGATACTATCTCTAATTCCATTTCATATTGTTGTTGGTTTCTTTTCACTGTGGCTAATGAATCATCACGATATCCTTTTATACCTTCATCTATAGATAATAAAACTAAAGTTAAACCATAATTATATCTCTCATTTAAAGTCTTTAAAATAGATGCTAACACAGTTGAATCTTTCCCACCTGAAGCACCTATAGCAATCTTATCACCTGGTTGAAACAAGTTGTTTGAGACTATAGTATTATGGATTTCTGTTTCAAATACCTTGTAGAAACATTCTTTACATAATTTCATTAGGTTTTTCGGTCTTTTCATTACTGCTTTTCTTGCATGACATAGCTCGCATAATGCTGATACTTTGATTTTCTTTTTATCCACAGTCATTTTGTAGTAGTTGTATAGGAACTTGGTTAGATACTTGATTATAAGTGATAATGAAACAGAATAAATTTTTTTGAAACACAAAATCATAAATTCATCTCAGATTGATAAAACTACCAGATGCTTACGAAACTTTACTATCAACATAAAAATATATCATAAACTTGAAGAGAAACTTATAGAATCTAAACATACTCAATTACATATAGTCTTGAGATTGATAATGTCTTGGGATAAATGTACATTACATTACATGAGTTTTTTATAAACTTCTATGAAAACTTATTTAAATTAATTATGCAGTGACTTGAAATTCGTCATTATTTGAATTGACATTAGCATATCTAAATTTATTTTCTTCATTTTGTGATTGTTGAGATTGTTGATGTTGTTGATGAGATGATTGATGTGTTTGTTGAGATTGAGATTGTTGTTGTTGTTGTTGTTGTTGTCCTTGAGCTTGTTGTTGTTGTTGCTGTGCTTGACCTTGTTGAGTTTGTTGTTGACCTGATTGTTGACCTGATTGTTGATTTTGTTGCAGTTGTTGTTGTTGTTGTTGTTGATTTTGTTGACCTTGATTTTGTTGTTGAGTTTGAGTAGTTTGTTTTTTACCATAACCATTTGAAGAAGTTTTTTCATTCTTTTCAGTAAGTAATTGTATTTTTTCATTCATTAATATAGCTAATTCTTGTAATTTTGATCTTTGTGGAGTATTTGAAAAATTGACAAATCCATCAACAACTTGTTCACCCATGTTACTCAAAATTTCTATAACTTTATCATCTGATAATTTAAAAATTGTACTTAATTTTGAAATTGATAATTTTGAATAAACTGGCTTGTAAGTGAAGATATAAGTTCTCAACCCTTCGATTTGTAATTGATTTTTCATCATCGCTAAAAGATCATCATTATCTGGGAATAATCTCCATATTTTGATTGATGATAATAAATCATATGCTTTTAACCAATCTCCCTTTTGTAATGCAATTGATGCATGAACTATATGATCTTTAATACTTTCAGGTGGACCTGTGAAAAATTGTCTATCATGAAACTCAAGTTTACTCTTGAATGATTTTAAGGATGTGTTCTTTCTTTTATCTTTTGTATTTGATGCTGCTGCTAATGCTGGAATTTCAATTAATAATGAACATGTCATGTAAACACATTCTAATAATTCCAAATTAATATGTTGATGGAATGGTAATAATTTTTGTCTTTCAACTAAAGTAGCTTGATTTGGAAATTTGCTATTAAAACCTTGACCTAATAATTCTTTTGATCTTTGAGAATTTACAATTTCATTTAAAATTCTATGAGATTCTTCAATTTCACCAGATCTGAAAGCACTTAAACCTAGTTGAACTAATGCTCTGTTATATTGAACTTGTAATGATGATTCTAATGAATTGATGTTACCAAATTGTGCAGATAAGAACAAATCTTTGGCTTTTTTATATTGATTATTGACAGCATAATAGTAGATGGAGTATAGTATGGCATGTTTACCAAATATTCTATTGTCATTGTTTCTCAAATATTCACTTAATGAATCAATTATTTCATCAGAACTTCCTTTCCCGATTTGAGTTTCAACTTCATTACCTTGAATTAATTGATTTGGTTTATAATAAATATGTTCTAATCTTCTTAATACAATTCTAGCTAATTGTTCACTAGCAAGCGATGGTGTTATTGACTCAATATAAGCTTGACCTCTTACTATCAAATTATAAATTCTACTTTCATCTTTTAATCTTTCAACATAATCCATTGAATGGGGGTCGGTGTTCTGTAATGATTTTGTAAATTCATCATCCAATCTATCAATTAATGATGTTATTGAACCATATATAATTTTAACACCATCAACTGGAGTTGGTTCAATATCAATTTCGTCAGTAGATTCACCATTTTCATTAACTTGATATTCCTTAGAAGCAAATAAAATATCCAACAATTTATTTATATCATCATTATTCTTTTGCCAGTCTTGAATTGGTAAAAATTGTGAAGATGAAGCATCAAATCTTAACGATAATAACATTTGATAAATTGAAATTAATTCAAAAGTACTAAGATCATTTGAAATTAAACTTTCCAAACTTGTAATTTGTTCAGCCTTATCAATATTTTTCTTACCTCTACTTTCACTAACTTGCTTTAAAGTTTGAAATACTGGACTTAATGATTTACTTTCATCTTGTTTTTCTTCGGTTCTTGAACCTGCATCTAATGGTTCATCTTCTTGTTCAAAATTTTCTGGAACATCTTTATACAAGTCAAAATAAGTTTGATATTCTTTGATTTGTTTTTTAACTCTTTGTCTTAAAGTATTAAAAGCTCTTGCCTCATCAGCTTTCATTGTTTTATCATCTTTTTCATTATTTCCAGTTTCAGTTATAGAATCATCTAAACTTGATAATAATTTAATATAAAATTTAGGTGTACCAAAATTTTGTTGATTTGCTCTATTCAAATATCTTCCTAATTTTTCGAATTCACTTAAAGCAACAATCCAATTATTACTTCTTTTATTTATATTTATAATTTCAATTGATGCTTTCATATCATCTAATAATTTATCTTTTGTACTTCTAACTGCAGTTCTTACTTCGTCATCACTTTCATCGTCAGAATCCCCACCTTTTAAAAATGATTTTTTCAAAAAATAAGCTGGTCCTGTTGGTCTTCCACCTTCTTCATCTGAACTACTTTCTTCATCATCATCATTTTCAAAAAAATCATCATCTGATTGTTCTTCAGAAGATGATACTAATTCTTCTTCTTCGGAAGTACTTAATAAATCCTCTTCTTCTGATGAAGATTCTGAGTTATACCCTGAAACAAAGAAACGAGACATGATCACGATCTATTGTTTATGAATTGGTTGATTAATTGGGTTTGATTGTAAAATTTACTTGAAAAAAAAAAATTATTCAAATCAAAAAAATTTTCAATACAAAATGAAAAGTCGTGTAAAAATTTAAATAAGAGATCACAATAAGTTAGTAAATAAGTGAACCTATTGATTGTCAACGATGGTATCCATATACTAATGTGAAAGATGATTATGGAGAATAGTTTTAGACTATCAAGTGAGTTTGGTTCAATTCTAGTTTGAAAATCCCGTCTCAACTACTATAATTTTGATTTTCTTCTTGACATTGTCTCTAATTCTATGAAACTATCTATATTTTGTAACTACGTACTTTTGAAAATTTGAATGGTTTTTCATTTCTAATAGAATATTCCATTATTTCACCAACTCTATCATCATCATCACCAGTAGATTTTCTGACTGCAAAATATTTGATCCAATTCATTTTACCATGTTTAAAGTGACCTAAATTTTTTACTTGAAAATAATAATGGAATGTTAAATATGAAGTTGATCCATTGTCTATTTGTACATGAACTTCTCCAGCTGAATTTATTTTCCATTTACCTGAATAAATCTTGTGACTTTCTTTATCATGAGTGTCCTCGTGTGGTATTGATTTTCTTTCTTTTGATAACCATGAAACAACCTGATTTGGGGGTAGTACAGATAATACTTTTATCATTGTTCCATCGGGGTAAAATCTAATGTATCTATAGTATGTTATTGTCTTTACTGGATTTGTCCAAGATAGTGAAAACTCACTTTTACCACCTTCACTATAATAATTAACAATCGATATATAACATCCATGAAATTTGATAAATGGTCTTTCATGTAGCATTTTTTTCCAAGAATTATCATATTGTGGTAGGATTTCTAGTTGATTTTTGGGAATGGGTAGTTCAATCGTTTGTGATGAAGTTTGACTTGCTAGATATATTAGATTTTCTTCATAAATTTGTGCAGGATATATTGTATTACATAGAGTTCTCCATACACTTGTGTTGAATCCCAAATATGCAAATTTCTTACATGTGATTGACATCATAAACCATGACTCTGGATTCGTTAGCACCAAAATTTCTAGTATGTACAACCATATGTCCGTAGGTAGATGAGTTAATGGTGAGGGAGGTTGTGCATGGTCTATTGATAAATTCGAGAAAGCTAAATCTAATCCTCCAGCTTGAACTTCAATATCAGCAAAACTTGCAATTAACTTGTCAACATTAATTCTAGCCACAATCTTATCATCAACTCTAGTCATTACATTTTTACCTCTTTCATCAACGATTTTCTTTATGTTAGTTGGAACTTTAACTGATCTGTACAATGAATCTATTTTTTCATTCAATTTAAAAGCTTTTCTATAATTCTCAACCGCATCTGACATTAGCCCTTGACTTTCTTTCTCTATTGCCTTTTCAAATAAAGCTATTGCTTCATGATCTATTGATGATATGGGATTTGTAGTAACATTGCTAGCCACAGTTGTCATATTTTATAAAGGGGTATTGTTGTACTTATAATTGTTATGCAAATAATGTTGCCATGCATCAAATGATTGATAAAGCCAATGAAGATATTAGAGTGGATGTTGACGTATTTAAAATGAATGATAGACTAATGAGTGTCTTCTATTATATCTTAAAGATCTGATTAAGATTTACAATAATATCTAAGCGATAAAGGCTACCAAATTCTTATCAAATCAATTTGCAGTCAGTGCTTAACAACTTTATATTAAGCTATCTAAAAAATCTATATCATTATTATTCGTTAAATTTGGTTTTTGTTGTGGTTGATTTTGTTTTAGTTGGTTTTGTTGTTTTGGTTTCAGTTTCATATTTAAATTATTCAACATCTCTGTAACATCATCATCATCATCATTAATGTTAATTTCCTTTTGATCAGTGTCACGACCCAATAATTGGTCAATATCATCTTCAAATGTATCCTTACCTTCCTCTCTAGCTATTTTTTCATTTAAATAGCTCAATTGACTTTCATCACCTCTAAAATTATTTATATCTAAAATTTTATTCCTTTGTGGTTTCTTATCTTCAAATTTTCGTTTAATTTCCTGGTAAAATTTATTTTCTTCTATTAGTTTTGCTCTTTTCAAATCTTCCTGTTTTTCATCCTCTGTTAATGTCCGTATATTTGACTCTTTTGGTTTTTCTTTACCTAGTTCAAATTCTTGAAATTCGTTTAGCTTCAGGAACATTTTTTCATTCTGCTTTTTTTTGATTTTTTCATTGTAAATATCATTGTAGTCATCTTTTTTCCTCGATAATTGATCATAACTTTCTAATCCATATTCTTCTAAAAAATTATCCGACATTTTATTCTTTAGAAGTTTCTTGTTTTTCGGTTTTCTGTCTATATTGTTAATAAACTCTTCAAGATTGAACTTAGGTGCTTTCTCCTTCACAGCTTCTTTTTTTTCTCCTAAATATATACCATCTAACTCCTCCTCCTCCTCGTTTTCTTCGTCATCGTCAATTTCTTCATCACCAGATTGATCTTCATTTTCCAAATCTCTCAATATTTGTTGTTTAATTTTGATCTTATGTTCTAGACTCAACTCTTCATCTGTGTTTAATTGTGGATAAAAATGATTGATTAAAGCTTCATCGACATCAGAATCCCATTCATCATCAGAATCTTCTAATTGAATTTTATTTTTATCAGACGTTCCTTGTTTCTTTGTAGACCACTTTGGAGTTACAATCTGCAGTTGATCTGTTGGTGGTTTGTTTGATAATCCATGCTTTTTCATGAACTTATATTTGGCTTTCTTGTCCCATTTCGAGTTCTTTAATACCATGTAGAATGTTGAATATTGTTGAAAATAGATTTGTTAAGATATTTCAATTAATTACCACCTAAATTAAATAAATGCATGTAAAAATCTTCGAGACTAAATTTTTTTTTTCAAATTTTGATTCTACAATCGATTCAATCAAGTTCAATATTTTATTATTAATAGATCTGTTAATTAAGCCAAGGTGCTAAGAACTGGTATTAATCTTACTTGTTATTAAAATTATTAGACCTCATTACGTATCTAATTATAGACAATGTCTGACAAGAAATCAATCGAAGAACTTTTAAAGCTTTTAGCTATGGGAGGGGAAGAAAAACAAGAAGATCCTCAAAATACAGAAAAACATAAGTTTTGGCTGACTCAACCGACTGTTAAATATGAAGAAGCTTCAAAAATAGCAGCAGAAGGACCAATTGATAAGATTAAAACACCGGATCAAGTTCCAAATAATCCATTACCTTTGATCGATCAATTTGAATGGTGTACAGTTGATGTTGAAAATGATAAAGAATTAGATGAATTATATAAATTATTATATGACAATTATGTTGAAGATACTGATGCTACTTTTAGATTTAAATATAGTCATGAATTTTTTAAATGGGCTTTAAAACCACCTGGTTGGAGAAAAGATTGGCATACTGGTGTTAGAGTTAAAGAAACCGGTAAATTAGTTGCATTTATTGCTGCTACTCCCGTAACAATCAAATTAAATAAATCTAAAACGATAATAGATTGTGTTGAAATAAATTTCTTATGTATTCACAAAAAATTAAGAAATAAAAGATTAGCACCTGTAATGATTAAAGAAATTACAAGAAGAGTAAATAAACAGGATATATGGCAAGCTTTATATACTGGGGGATCAATATTACCAACTCCTTTAGCCACATGTCGTTATCAACATCGTCCATTAAATTGGTCAAAATTACATGATGTAGGGTTCAGTCATTTACCTGCAAATCAAACAAAATCAAGTATGTTAGCACATTATGCATTACCAAATGAACCAAAATTAAAAGGGTTAAGGAAAATGGAAGAGAAAGATGTTAAAGAAGTATTGGAGTTATTACATAAATATCAAGAAAGATTTGAAATTGTACAATTATTTAAGGAAGAAGAATTTAAACATTGGATGTTGGGACAAAGTGGGGAATCAAATGTTATAAAATCATATGTTGTAGAGGATTCGCAGGGAAAAATAACTGATTTTTATTCATACTATTTATTGCCATTCACAGTATTAGAAAACACACATCATGATGATTTAGGAATTGCATATTTATTCTATTACGCAACAGATGCTGAAGAAAATTACAAAACAAGATTAAATGACTTAATAACAGATGCATTAATAACTTCGAAAAAATTTAATGTTGATGTATTTAATTGTTTAACATGTCAAGATAATTCATTTTTCTTAAAAGATTGTAAATTTGGTAGTGGTGATGGTTATTTAAATTATTATTTATTCAATTATAAAACTTTCCCAATGAATGGTGGTATTGATAAAGAAACTAAACAAGTTATAGATGATAAATCAAGTGGAGTAGGTGTAGTTTTATTATAAGTAAGTTCCATAACAAATTAATAAAATAATCTGTACATAAAATTAATTGGTATAATTATTTTGTAAAAATAAAATTATGAAACAAGCCGCACAATTCTTTCCACAAAAAAAAATTAGTTTTGTACTTAGAAGATCTCATCTCTTTTGATTCAATTCAATATTCTTTTGTATATCAATCAACAACATAATGATATCATCAAGTACTTGGGTTCCAAGAGGTTATGCTTCAGAGTTCCCCGAAAAATATGAATTGAATGATGAAGAAATGGAAAGAATAAATCAAATGGCAAATTTAGAATTAAATGATGCAAAAGAAGATTTAGAAGAAGCCAAAAAGACATCAAAATTAAAAGATCAAATTGAAATTGATGATGACTTAAAAGAATATGACTTGGAGAATTATGATAATGATGAAATTGATGAAACTGGAGAAAAAATCACAATGTTTCCTGGATTATCCAACACTAGTGCCAAAATTCATGATAATGAAAATGGGGACGGAGAAAACGATGAATCCAATGATGTTTATTTGACATTACCTAATGAAATTGACGAACAGGAAGAGAAGAAGGAAAATCAAATTTACCCCACTGATAACCTTGTGTTAGCTACAAGAACAGAAGATGATATTTCTTGGTTAGATATATATATTTATGATGATGGAGCAGGAGCACCAAATGGAGCCGAAGAGGAAGAAGAAGATAAATTAGATGCTGATGTTGCAAATGGTTTGGTTAGAGATTCAACATTATATGTACATCATGATATTATGTTACCTGCATTTCCACTTTGTGTTGAATGGATAAATTATACACCAGGTCAAGAACAAGTTGAAGGTTCAAATATTGGGAATTTCGCAGCTGTAGGGACATTTGATCCACAAATTGAATTATGGAATTTGGATTTTGTTGATAAAGCATTCCCAGATGTAATATTAGGAGAAGCATCAACCACTAAGAAAACCAAGAAAAAGAAAAAATCAGGTCATATCACTACTCATCATACAGATGCAGTATTATCATTATCTCACAATAGAATTCATAGATCAATATTAGCATCAACATCAGCAGATACTACAGTCAAATTATGGGATTTAAATAATGGTACAGCAGTACGTTCATTATCACAAATACATCATGGTAGAACTGTATCATCATCACAATGGCATTCTCATGAAGCTTCTATATTATTAACTGGTGGATATGATTCAAAAGCAGCAATAACGGATGTAAGAATATCTGATGAATCACAAATGTCAAAATATTACTCAGTTGCAAAAGGTGAAGATGTTGAGAATATAAGGTGGAGCTCAAATCCTGAAATTTTTTATGTTGGAACTGATCAAGGTAATGTTTATTGTTTTGATATCAAAAATGAATCAAAGCCATTGTGGACATTACATGCTCACGATGCTGGTATTTCTTCATTAGATATAAATAATTATATATCAGGAATGTTAGTAACGAGTGCAATGGGAGATAAATCTGTAAAATTATGGAAAGCTCCAGAAACAAGTGGTACAGGCCCATCAATGATATTATCTCGAGATTTTGGTGTAGGTAATGTATTAACTACATCTTACGCTAATGATATTGAAGTTGCTGGAAATTTAGTAATTGGTGGAGTAACGGGTGGATTAAAAATGTGGGATACTTTTTCAAATAGATCAGTTAAAAATGGATTTAAAGATGAATTACGTAATTTACAAATAAAAGCAAGAGAAGAAGCTAAATTATCTGGTAGAGCTTCAAGAATTGCAAGAAAATATCAACAAGATTATAATGATACTATACTAGAAGCTGAAGGTGGTAAAGATGATGAATCTGAAGAAGAAGACGATGAAGAAATTGGTGAATATGAGGAAGAAGAAGACTAAACTGTATATTTATCTGTATAGAATCTTAATTTGCATGAAAAATAGAAACTTAAAGTTTATTTTCAAATACTCTAACTAATTCATCTTCACTTGATCCACTAGATACAGAATCATCAACTATCCCATCAACGGTAACGGTAGGTGTAACATGAACTCCAACAGTTCTTAAATATCTAGTAAAATATTTTACATCTGTAGTAGCTCCATTCCCACTATTTGAAGGTTCACCACCAGCTTTAATTATTAATTCATTCAATAATTCATCTTTTCCAACTCCTAAATCCAATTTAGATGAAACAACATCATATATTTGTTTATAAATCTCATTTCTATTCAAATCAATGTTTGAATTATCATAAAATTTCTCCTTATTTTCAAACAAGACTTTACTTAAATTCCAAAATTTCTCTTGTTCATTTCCTTGATGTTGTTCCCTCAACAATTTAGAATAAGCCAATGAGAACTCATTCAATAATGTAGAATTAGTATGCCAAGGTTGAATTACATTGACATAAACGAATTGAAATTGATCTGGTTTTTGAGATTGTAATTGTGGAATAACTTTTGAATATAATTTTAAGAATAATTTTGCACTAAATGGACAATTATAATCAAGATATAAATTTACTACATGAGGTGCTTGTTTTGCTGTTGATAAGGTTTTTGTACCTAAGTAATAGTGAGTTAATGAGTACTTTGGCGAAATCATGTTTTGATGTTTGTAGATGAAGGAAGTTAAGGAAATTGTTTAAAAATTAATTGCTTTTTTATAATTCTGATTTTAAAGTTAAGGGGTTTCTAATATTGTGGCTTGTTTGAGATTTTTTAGATAAGAGTGCAAAAAATTCTACAACTTTATAAGACTTCAATTTAAATGCCAAAGTATTTTTTATATATTATATTACATTTTCACGAATTAATGACCTAAATTTCTTTCTTTGTTGAGCTTGTTTTCTCTTGTTTTTTGAAGTTACGAAATTTTCCTTTTGAGGTTTCGTTGGAGAATCTGAATTTGGTCCATCAATATGTGGTATATTTGTCATAAATTCTGTTGTTGTTGTTGGTTTTTGTTGTTCTTCATTATTTTCTAATTTATCTGTGATTTTGTTTACTGGTGAGTGGATTGATTGACTTGAGTTTATTTTTTCGTTTTGAGTTTTATTAGTATTGCTTGATTTTGATGATTCTATTTGTGAATTTGTTTTATCTATTTGAACATCCCCTTTAGTTCCTGGAGTAAAATTATTTGTAAGATCCGATAATTCAACTGAATTTTTTTGGTTGGGACTTAATGATAAAAGTTCTTGATGTGAATAAATTTTAAAACCTTGAGAATGTGGTGGTTGTGGTTTGGGTTGTGAACTTCTCGAATGCCAAAGTTCAGGTTGTGAATGAGTTGTAAAGCCATGATTTAATGAACTTTGTTTCTCTTGAGAATTTTGCTTTGATCCTAATATGCCATTTTGTGATAATGAAGATTTTTCAATTGATGAATTTGATCTATAAATTAATTCCCATTGACTCAAAGGTCTTTCTATTGAATTATTAATTTGAGTTTCATTTGCATTTAAACCCAGCAGATCTTTTTCGGTTGAATTTTCTTGAGTTGATGTTACCATATCATTATCCTTTTGTTCATTCATAGATGATGCGAAACTTGAATTTCTCAGAATTGAAATTTCAGATTCATCTGGGATTTCTCTATCACTATTCCAAGCTTGATAAATATCATCTGAACCATCTGATATGTTTTCTTCTTCAACAACATTGGTGAAATCTTCTTCAATTATTTCATCTGCGTCATCTTCATCATCTGAAGAATTTATGATGGAAATGTATTTACCTCTTTTTATACTGACTCTTTTTCTTCTTTTGTTGGTGTTTGGGGTTTGTACTTCTGATACTCTTTTCTTCGGAGCTGATTGTAGGTTTTTTAACACATTAATTATCTCCGAAGAATTTTCGTCCTCTTCCAAATCCTGTACTAATTCTTGTTCATTTTTCTCACTCGCTAATTTATGAGTTGGTACATCGATAGGATTAGTAAGATTTTCAATTCTTGGTGAAGTTCTAACCTTAGCTCTATCTTTTTGAACTTGTTTTTGTAAAGTCAAGGCTTTTCGTCTATCTTCTTCGAGTAGTAAATCATCAGTTTCACTCTCATTTTGAATCTGTTGTAACAACATTAAAGAGTTCTGCCTATCTTTTTCACGGGATAACTCTGTAGTTGCATTTTCTTTTTGATTTTGTTGTTGTTGTAATTTTAAAGCTCTTTGTCTATCCTCTTCATATGCAGATACAATAACATTATGACTAAATTCAGCTTCTGTAACTTCAGCAATATTTTCATCTTCATCATTAGCTAATTGATCACCTTGATTTTCATCATTTTTTGTACCATCTTTTTGGAAACTTTTAGATTCATTTTTTAAAATTTCAGTATTATTTAAAGGTTTTGGTACTTGAGTTATTGATTGAGTTATACCTTTTATACCATCTTCTATTATTACTGTTGTTGGTGTGCAAATTATCGAATCTTCTTGTTCAACTTCTTTACCTTCGTTATCTTCCTTAGTTTTTGTAGCTTGTTCATTTTCTGATTCTTTGGTATCGTATAAAGGTAAATCGACGCTAGTTTTTTCTAGATTTGAAGCATCTCCAAACTCTAGAAGATTTCTAGGTGATGATGTATAATTTGGTTCAGTTGGTTGATGCATAACCTCTGTTTGCTTGGGAGATGAAGCATCTTCCGGTTTAGTTGTTGATTTACCCGCTGGTAGTGTTCTTGAAAATTTTGAATTTGGTTTCTCAATTTTTGACCTATTTAATAATCTGGAAAATGATTTACCTAATTTTGGTGAATTTTCAACAACACCATCAAAATTTAAAGGTAATGAATTAAGCTCTGGAGTTTGAGATTTCTTGCTATGTTGACGAAGTTGATTTAATTTTTTTATTTGTTCCGCTATTGAGACGTGTTTTGGTTCGATTGAACTCGATTTCGATGTAACTAAGTTGGCAGTAGTTGATATTGTTGGTGTAATTATTTTGTTAGTGTTGTTACTTGGTGATAATATGCTTTGCTTTGGTGAAAATGGGTTTGTTGCATGATCAATTGGTTTGTAATCATCAACTTTATCTGCTGGGATTATGATGAATGCAGTTGGGGCTTGTTCAGTATCATGGTCGTAGCTACTTAGTGATTCATCTTCTTGGTCTAATTTTGATGATTGTTTTGGTGCAGGTAATGGTGTCTGCTTATATGTCTTTTGGAATAATTGACTTAAACCTTTACTCTTTTTAGGTGAGTCTTCTTGTAATTCAATAATTGATTTGGCTTTAAGCTTTGGGTTAGATTCAAACGGACTTGTTAATGCTACACCTTTAACTTCTTCTTCCTCGTCACTAATTGAATCATGAGTTTCCAAAAATGGATTTTCTTGAGAAGTAGTGTATACTGGTGGTTGATCATCATCTTCATCATGATTGAACTGTGAAATATCAGTTAATTGAGGATTGATTGATGATACATGAGTTTGAGGCATTGGTGATTGTGATATTTCATAATCTCTAGTTTTTAAAAAGAAATGATTCAGTACTTCATTTTCAACAGCTGCTTCTATATCTTCATCTATTTCATCTTCAGGGGATTCTTTTGTTGAGAAAAATTGTTCATCTTGATCTTCATTATGACCTGCTAATGATAAAATGTCATTTTCTAAATCTTTTTCAATTGGTGAATTTTCAGGACTTTGTTCAGTTGGTGTAGTTACTATATTCTGTGCAGTTGGTGATTGTTTCAAAGTTTGATCAAGTGATGAAGTAGATGAATCAGATGATATAAAAATTGTAGAAGTTGTATCGTTTTCATATGGGGGTGATGATTCTTGTTTCTTCTTTTTACTTTTAGTTGTAGGTTTTGAATTTGTAATTTTGGCTTGTAGTTTTTGTGGAGTTTTTGAAGGAATTGGTCTTTTTGGTTGAGCTCTTTTAGGTTGTGGAGTTTGTACTTCATTTGGAGCTGTTTTCATTGAGGTATCATTACTTGAATCTTCTGGAGATGCTGAGATCCTTGGAACTTCCCTTCTTGATCTTTTTGGTGGAGGTTGAGTTTTAGCTTGTGGTTGAGATTCTCTAGGTTGTTGTAGTTTTTTTGGAGTTTGTATTTTACTTGAGTTTTGTAGTTGATCAAATATTATTGAATGAGGTGAGTGATCTGACATTTGAGGAGAGGATTCAACGGGAGTTTGTGATTTGCCGTACTTTAATTTAATTGAGGAAGATTTTTTTGGAGTTGAACTTGTTGGTTTTGATTTATATGGTATTGGTTCAATTGAAGTCAGTTCGATTGAAGTTTTATTTGATGAAATTGCAGGACCTGATACATTATTCGAATTTGTATTATCAGAAAACTTGGGAGCTAAATCTATAAGTTTATTAGTTCTAGTTGGTGGGATTGATCCAACTTTATGCATTAAGTTATAAATATCTTGTGGTGACGGTTTTTTGATGGTTGGGTTGACTTTTGGTTGTGTTTCCGAAGGTGTCGAGGTAGCTTGAGTGCTTGGAACTTTGGAAATTGTTGTGGTTGGTAAATTTGATTTTTTTAGACTAGTTGTCTTTGATTTATTAACATTGTTTTTCTTCAATGGTGTTGATTTCAGTTCTGCTACTGATTGTTTTGGCGTTGCTGTCGCTTTTGATTCGGCTTTCTCATTTTTGGTTAATACTTTTGACTTTTTAGACGGAGTTGATGCAGTAGATTCTTCAGAAGTTTGAGTTAATGCAATAGGTTTCTTGGTTGATTGAGTTGATTTAGTTGTAGGTTTTGATAAGTTTGATTTTTCAGGTGGAGAATTTAATACTTTTTCATTTTTACTACTTGATAATTTACTTTTGTTTCCATCCAATTCATTGTCACTAATTTCTCTACTTACATCCAAATCGGAATCATTTTTAAAAGACGTATTAATTTCATTCAAATGACGTTTTAAAATACTTTCTCTCTTCAATGATTTAACTCTTGGTTTCAATATTTTAGATGAATTAATTAAAGGAGATTGTCTACTTTTAACTAAAACTGGAGTATTATTAAGTTTCAAAATCTTCACTTGTGGAGTTTTTATAGGAGTGAGTTGTTCTTCTTGTGATTGATATTCTTGTGATGTTTCATATTGATTTAAAAATTCATCATCATCTGCATCTTCGTCAAAGTTATCTTGTTCTCCAAATGCATAATTGTAGATTGTTGATATTAGTGATTGTTTATTCTGATTTTGATTTGAGTTTTGGGTTTGATGTTTGGGTTTTTTGAATCCAAATATGCTCATTATTTTATAGTTATTCAACTGATTTTAAAGCATATTATTGAGTTAAATAAATTCGACTTTTTAACGATTACTTCGAGTTTTGATTGTGGTAAATTCAAGTATATAAACCTTGATGTATATTTCTTGTTTATGTATATCTTTATTTATTTACAAAATCAGAGAAGTTTGTACACAAAATTAATTTTCTATAGTTTCTTAGTAGACTAGAAAAATAATCTCATGAAAAGGCTACCACAGACTTTTTTTTGGATCTTGTTTTTGCAGCTTATCATGCAATAAACTTAAGATCATCATATATAATTTTATCTACTAAATTTTATTAATAAACTGTTGAATGAAAATAGAGTTTAGTTAGTTGTGTGAAATGTCATAAATATTTATACATTAAAAATCTTTCTCATTAAATAACAACATTAAACAAAAACATATCATGCAATAATTAGAAAATATCTATTCTCAATTAAACTAAAACCATGAAACCCCACCCCAAATTTTAAACAATAACAATAATTAATTTACATTTATCATATAAAATCTCATGAAATTTAGAATCTTCATCAATTTCAAATTCAATTAATTTATTTCCATAAGTTATAAAATCTAAATTTTCAACATTAGAATCAATTTTAAATTCTTTACAAAAATCTTCATAATCATTTTTTAAAAATAATTTAATTGAATTTATTGTTTTTGGTGATGTAAAATTATGTTGTTGTAAATCATCTAATTCTAATCTTTTATATAATTTTGTTTTTAGATCTTGTAATCTTAAATTTGATGGAAGTAATAATGCAAAAATATCATCTTCATAATAGAATTTTACTTTTACTTTTGGTGATTTTTCTAGGTCTGTAGATGATGATGCTGACGTTGGTGGAATTTGTTGGTTGATATTATTATTGTTATTGATATTATTGTTATTGTTATTGTTGTGATAACTCGTAGTTGAAGATTCTCTTGATCTTTGAGTTTGTGATTCATTTGAATTTGAAGGATCTGATATTCTTGGTTGTATACCAAAATTTGAATATTGTGACATTCTATCTTGATGAGAATTTGATTTTTGACTTATTGGTTTTGAAACTCTACGGGTTGATTCAATTTCTTTATCAAATCCATTGTTTAAAATTTCAAATAGTTGTAAAACTTCTTCCGATCTTGATATATGTGATGGTAATGCTATTAATTGTGATAAATAAATATCTAATTTTTCTCTTCTTAATTTCGATATTGAGTCGTTGACATTAATAAGGGGACCTGGTATTGATGGAATTGTTCTTTTACTATTTTCTATTTTACCTGCTTCATAAGGGAACAATTCTAATAATTTTACTTGTAAATCATAAAAATCTTGATAATATCTATATAAATGTCTTATTTTCCCATTTGATAATTTTGCAGTTATGAGGTATTGATATCTTCCATGATCTAATTGATAAGAATCAACACTTGCTTCTATAATTTGAGTTGATATCAATGATGATCTATTTGATGTTGTTGTTGTACCATCGAAAAATTGTGATGTTGATGACATTGGTGGAGTTTTGGTTCTTGATATTTGTCCTAATGCTATTGATGATGCTTGATATTTTGCAGTTTGATCTTTCCATTGTTCAACTGTAGGGATTTTGAAACCTGATATTATTTTCATAACTTGTTCTCTATTTGTTGTATCTATTGAAGCAATTGATGAATTTGATGATGCTGAATTTGGGTTCATTAAATCTATTATTTTCACATATGCTACTGGAACTAAACCTGGTCCCCCTAATCTATTAATTGGCTTTGCTATGAACCATTCATAATCATGATGAGCACATATTATTAAATTTTCTCCTGGTGATACATCTAATTCATCTTCTCTTTCTGCTTTGAATTCGTATAATGTAACTGCGTATAATGTTTGATTAGAAGTCCGCTGTTGTTGTTGTTGTTGTATTTGGTGATGGTGATGGTTATTATTATTAGTATTATTATTATTATTTGAATATTGTTGATTTTGTAATTGATGATGACTTTGATGATTATTCTGTATTTGATTATTAGTTGCAGCATTGGGTCTTGATCTATCAAATACTTCAAAATAATTTATAGGTACCATACCTTTAGCATGAGTCATTGGATTAGTTGCTTCATACCAACCATTTTCTTCTGCTTCTTTATGTTTTGGATCATCACTTATATTTAAAACATGAAAAAAGTCTCCAACTTTAAATTTTAATTCTCCTGGTCCTTGAGGTTCATAATCATATAATGCTTTTATAACTTTTTTAGGTGATTGTAGTATATTTTCTGCATCATTATTTGAAGTTGATGAAATTCTTGATATATTTCTTTTTGGTGAACTTGATGAACTCGACGTTCTTTTACTTTTCCTAAATGATTTTATCATTGTTGAATTGTGTTATGTAAGTGTTTCAATTGATGATTTAGTTGATGACTATAATTACTCTAGAACCTCAATCTCTTTATATAAACCCTGAAACAATATAGTATCTTTAGTGTAAATCTTCTTTATCAAATATTGTGAAAAAAAAAAAAAAAAAATTTATCCGTTTTGAAAATAATGGTTTTGTGGACAATCGTTTAAATTTGATTTAAAAATAGAAATGTATTAAATGTATTAATTAAATGGTCTATGAATTTTTAATTTATTCAACGATGAATGGTGACTCTATTACAATTGTATATCGTCTTGAGCTTCTTTAATTTTAAATTTGATTTTAAATTTAAATTATGCAAATTTTGGTTGTAAAAAAATTATAAATAGAAAACAAATTAATAATAAAAAATCACACCAATAATTGAAGTACTGTATATAACAATTTAATTTTTTTCTCTCGTAAATCTAAAGGTAGTGTAAACTGGTTAATAAAATTACCTAAAAGAGTTAAATTAAATATCACTACAGATACTTGACTAAATGTATTTAAAGACAATAATTAACTACCACATCTTTTGTACATTTCACGTCTAATTAAACGTTATATTATTATGTTTTAATTGCATTTCTTATTTTAATAAATTATACTTATTCGAAAGGGTCGTTTGATTTTAAATAATATACATTTTGAACAAAGGGTTCTGGAAATTTAAAAGTGGCTCTAAATTTTTTATTTTTTTAATTTTTAGTTTTAGTTTCAAATTCTTAGTTAAGGACCAATTTAATTTGAACAATTGAAAAATATTATTTAAAGAAGGTTTATTAAAATTTCCTACCAATAAGTGCGATTACAATTGACTTATTTTAAAATAATTGAAATAATTTTCAATTAGTTTTTTTTGAAACTTTAATCAAAATTACAATATAATTTTACGTGCAATGTAAGAATAAAATTTATTTTTTTTGTACTAAATTTAGCTGCAAAAAAACACCAAAAATAGAAATAGAAAATGTTAATGAACTACATAGTCAAAAACAAAAGTAGCATATGTCTTGTCATTATTAAAAAAGATGCTATTCACTTTTCACTTGATCTATTTTGTAAAATTTGAAGATGGTGAACTTTTTAAAATAAATTCTATATTTGTACCAATTTGAGTTATTTCTACATCATTTGTAGTTGGTGGTGTTACAATATTAGATTGATTAAAATGTTGCTGAAGTGGTTGAATATATTGCTGTTGTTGTTGTATTTGTGCTGGCTGTTGATGTAGAATTGGGAAATTAGGCTGTATTGGTTGATTAGGAACGTACAGATTTTGGTGATTTTGGAAATTTTGAAGTTGTTGTAGATTTTGTTGGTTTTGTTGTTGTTGCAAATTTAATTGATTTTGTATATATTGTTGATACTCCGGATCATTCTGTAATTCGTTATTTGGTATTATTTGTGGTAGTTGTGGTTGTTGCAAATAATTCGCGTCAATATACTCATTACTTAATAATTGATTATTATCGCTATTATTTTCCTCATCAATCTCATCAATCTCATCTTCTTCTTCTTCATCAAACTCTTCGTCTTGTTCATAACTATCTACTTGACCTAATATTAATTGTTGATCTGTTTCTTCATCTTCATCTTCCTCTTCTTCTATTGTTTCTTGTTTTATTTTCCTACTTCTTTTAGGTTTTTTCCTAGGTGGTTTAATCATAGCTTGTTCTTGCTCATACTAGTTAAAAGTTAGTATCATTAAATTGAGTTAAAATTGTTATTAAATTGAACAATTATTTTTTACAAAATAAGTAAAAAAACATACTTGTCTATACTTTGCTAAATAAATTTTTAAAGTTTCTGAATAATTTTCAAATCCTAAACAATATAAACTCCATAAAATATCTTCACCATTTAATGTTTTTCTTTTCTCTAATTTACACTTATCTGAAGATTGAGAAGTTATAAACAGTATAAATTCAGATACACATTCTTGTATACATTCTTTACTTTCTTTTGATAATTTTGCATGTGATGGAAGTGCCTTTTTCATTACTCTACCAACTGGTGGTGGGAACAAGTTAGTATATAAAAATACTAAAGGAATTTTTACTATTGTTGAATAAAATACGTACCGTTTGCAATTGGTAAAAATCTATCTTGTTCTTTTATTTCATAATCGCAATTATTCCAATTTTTATCTATTGGTTCTTTTGAATTTTCGTTTATTGAATCTAGTGATGGTTGAGTGGTTGTTGATGATGTTATATTAATTAATTTATTTAATGGCATTTATTATTCAATTAAGACTTGGATTATTTTCATATAAATTGAGATTAGAATAGATAATTGGGATGGACTTGTTTTTTTTTGTATGTTTTGTTTTGTTTTTTTATTAATTTAAATTTCAAATCCCGATTTTCGATCTTAATTAAAAAAATAAAAAAAAAATGTTTTAAAGTTATCTAAAAGATCAGTACTGCATACAACACGACAACAACAATAATTTGGTACGGCTAGTTAAATAGTCTATATTTTATTTACTTACATTCATATACTTTTTGATCTTACTCAATTAAATGTAACGAAGTTGAATATCTTGTAATTAATACATTAACTATGGAACTATAAATTATTAATCATTTTTTTCACAAAGACTTGATAAATTTCACAATCTCTCATTTCTAATTTCCAATATTGAAATACAATTAAAGAATGTTCTAAAAATGCTAATACACTAGTTTTATCAATTATAAGATTTAAAAGTGTTTTAATTTCATCCCAAGTTTTACTACCTGCAAAGAATTTACCAACTATATTTTGTTGAATTATGGGGGTATGATTAATTTCTTCTATGATTTTTATAAATTTCTTATAGATTAAAAATTGATAAATTGTTGCAATAAACATATTTCTTATAAAATACCAAGATCCTGGATGTCTATGTGATGATAATTTGGGAATATTTAATTTTGGAATTGATATTAAATTTTGAATAAAAATTATTAAAATTTTTTGTTTAGTCTTTGTAAAATCTTTTATTACTATATCTTCTTCTCCTTCATTATATTCCACCAAATTAGAAAAATCTTCATCGGGGTAATGTTTTTGATAAATTAATGGTGCTTTTCTTAAATTAAAAAAATTTAAATTTTGGAAATCTGATTCTTGATTAGTTGAAATTGTTGATGATGAAGTTGAATTAGGTGAATCCAATATAGGTATTTGTGATGTGAGATTATGTTGTAATATTGTTGCTATTGCTTCAAATATTTCCAAGTAGGATATTTTATCTTCTAGGAATAAATAAATTATTGGTCTAAACAACATTAATTTTGATGCAATAACTCTTGTTTTGATATACATTATTGATTCAGATTGTGCTTTGAGTAATAAATCATCATCTATTAGAAAATCATCTAATGAGTCAAATATTTGATCTTGATTTATATTATATTCTGAATCTGAAACAGATTCTCCTCTCTTGGTTTTGTTGTTGTGTTTTTTCTCATATCTGATTTTCATTCGACGATAAATTTGATCAACGTTTATTTCCTGAAGTACAAAGTTTCTTATTTCTGGAGTTAATGAATTTATTACACCATTATATTGGTTAATATATTTTATAAATTTTTTAAAAAATTCTTCCTTGATGAAGTGTTCATTATCCCATAAATTCTTTGACAGTAATGAATAAAAATCATCAAACATTTTATTATCTATTTTTCGAATAGCTATTTCCGTTAAAAAAAAATACCAAGTATATTCATCATCATATTTATTTGCTAGTTTCATTATATTTTCATTATAAAGATTCTTTCTAGGTGGTTCAGGAATGCGAGGAAAATTTATTGGTGGTGTGAACAAGTTTATACCTGATAATGGGACCAATGGAGATAATTCAGTATTAGATTCACATTCTAATTTTAAACATGTCCAAAATAATATACCTTTTATATCATAGTTTTTTTCTGGGAACTTTTGTAAATAGTACATTATATTCTTACTTGCAGTTAATATAGATTCATGAGCTAATAATGGATAATTGTTTTGTATATATAGTTGATGTTGCATTATATAATATTGAGTTGATAACATTGAATTTGTAGGTAGAACTTCTGGAAATAATGTTATTATAACTTCCGCATATTTCTTGAGTTTAAATGCTATTTCTGTTCGATTTTTACTGAAATGTGGTGGTATATTTTTGAAAGATTCTGCATTACTTAGACATCCTATATCTATTGATGATGATTCCTCTAGTGAATCTTCAAATGTATTTAAATTATCCAAATTGACTGGTGTACTAGATATCCCAAGTGCACATATAAGTAAAATTAATGGGATTGAATGAATTAATTCTTGAATTTTGCCCATATTAATTGCTAAATTATTATCTTCATAGACTTTTTCAATAATTGGTGATATTTTGAAATCATCGTTGAAATATTCAATAAATTTGACAAATGTAAAATCGTCTATTTGATTATTTAAAAATTGATAAAATTCCAATAATTCAAAAAATTCATAAACATCAATTATAGGTAATTTAGTATAAATATTAACAAAAAATGAATTAATAATATTTGAAAAATTATTATTAATTAATTTATCTAAATTTTCAAATTCTTTTAATTGATCAATAAATGATTGATTATTTCCAATTCTTAAATTCTTATCATAATTTGATATCAAATCGGATTTAATTTCTTGTAAATACTCCTCATCTTCTTTGATTTCCTTTTGAAAACAATGCCAATCAAATATGGAAGTTACTGACATATCCCAAATACATTTATCAAATTCTTCAAATTTTTGTGCATTTTGTTTTTTATTATCATTACTTTTTAATTCCTCGTTTTCTTCACCTTTAATATGTTTTAAATCTTTTAAAATAATATCTAATTTACTTAATATACTTAAAGAAGCAGGATCATAACTTGAATAATCTTTTTGATTCTGATCAGTTAAGTATTGACATTTAACATTTGATCTTTCACATGAACCACATTGTGGTCTAACATTATCACATTTGGTCTTTTTCAATCTACATACCTGACATGCTGTTACTGCTCTTTTTCTTGGATATGTTACAGTTGCTCTTGATAATGGTTGAGATGATGTATGAGGTCGTTTTTTAGGATTTTTTTGATTGGTGGTTTCTATACTTGCTGGGCTTTGAGACTTTAGTGGTGGTTGATTTTGTGGAGTTAATGAAGTATTGTTAGGTGGTGCTATATTATTTACTGGCAGTTTTAATCTTGGTTGAGGTTGAGGTACTTGAGTGTTATTATTTATTGAATGTATAGATAAATGATTTTGATTTGAATAATGACTATGTTGATTTGGAGAATCTGAAGAAATAGACAGTGATGGTTGATTTGAAGTATTTATTGATTGTGATTGTTGTTGTTGAGGATATTGAGAGTATTGATAATTTTGAGGTGGATAATTTGGGTATGAATTTACAAAAGGTGGTGGATGTAGATTTAAATTTGATGATTGTTGAGGTTGTATAGGGGGATTTGGTGCTGGTGGTTGATTCTGATAGTATCCATTATTTGGTGGTGGTTGAGTCTGTACATAATAAGGTTGTTGTTGAAGTGGTTGTTGATGTGGTTGGGGTATTGATTGTTGATTTAATGGCTGCTGTATTGGATTTGGTGGCTGATTTATTGGTATGTGGTTCTTGTTATTTTGCATTTAATCTTTGCTTTAAATTGCCAGATAATTATATATTGGTTATAATCATATATAGATATATATTTGTTGTATTTCGTATATTTTTGGTACTAATTCGTTTGGTCTTATAATAATTCGTAAATGAATAAAATTTAATTATAATAAGGTTATTATTTTGTAAAATATGTAGTACAAGATCTAAAATAGTTATGATAATGAAATTATTTATAGAATTTTTTATATTTTGTTTAAAAAGAATAATTAAATGTCGAGTCTATTTTAAAATCAAGTGAAGAATATCTGAATTGTTCAACTAAAGTTTATATAAATCTCAAGATAATTTCAAGTTTTTTAAATTCAATAGTAAAATGAATGTCCATTCAATCTTAAATGTAATATATAATAATTTATTATATGATTAATTAGATAGTATTATGTATAAGAAATTTAATTAGTCTATTCAATTTAATATTTGTTAGTACAAAAAAATTGGGACCTATGAAAAGATTAGATAAAATAAATGAATCTAAAACTTTAATTGAACTTTTAAAGTTCAATTGTTAAGATCAAATGAATACTATATATTTTAATGAGATGTTTTAATATATAATTACAGAATCAAAAAGTAGCATTATTAATATTCCATATATATAAATATTTTGTGACATTAATAATAACAAAAAGACAGACATAGTTTTTTTGTATCTCATATGGTAGCTATAAAACATTTCAAAACAAGTAGTGCAACTTTATCAGAAATAATTATTTATTTTTTGTGTAATAAATTATAATTAAAAAAAGGTTAATTTTAATTTTATATCTTTTAGCAATTTTAAATTTAAGACGATGTAACTTCTTATAAGTTATGAGTTACAATATCCAAATTAGAATTAAATTAGTGTGGTATTTTAATAGTATCTAATTAAAAAGTTAATATTAGTAGAAATTGGTATGGTTTGTACATTTCTGTATAATTCTTTTTTTAATTAATTTTCGTTAAATTTGCATTTTAATTCAATAATTGTTATAAGTATAAAATAAAGGGGATTTTCCTTCACTTTTCTAATTTTTATATAAATTTACATTCTTGTTATATATATATCCTTTTCTCAATTTTGAATTCTATTTACAGATATATTATCAATTTATATATATTAATTAATTAATTATAATGAAATTTACTACATTAGTTACATTCGCTTCAGTTGCTTTAGCTTTAAATTTAGAACAAATTAGATTAATTAATGATAATGAATTAATTATTCAAGATTCTGAATATGGTTATCCAACTATTGTTAATTTAAAAGAAGAAGATAATGAAGTCGAAGAACAAGGTAAAAAAAATTCAAAAACTTCATCAGTTAAATCTTTTTTTTCATCATTAACTAAAACTTCATCATCATCTCATTCAAAAACTACTTCATCATCATCATCAAGTCATTCAACTACAAAAATTACTACTGCTACTCATTCAGAAAAAACTCATACTACTACTGATAAACATGGTTCTACTTCTTATTGGACCAAAACTAAAACTTATTCAATTACTAAAACTGGTGGTGCTGAAGCTGTTCAAGCTGCTGCTGTTGGTGGTCCATTATTAATGGCTTTAGGTTTATTATTATAAATTTAATGAGTATTTAACAATTGAATTAGTTTGCTATTTTTTAACATTGTTGTTTCATTAATTAATTTAATTTTTTTGCCTTTTTTTATTACCAATAAGTTTACTCAAAAAAACATTAGGAATGTTCTGATGTAAATAATTTTTAAGACTTATGCTACAAGTTTTTGAAATATTTATATTCAATTTTTATTCCTTATAAAACACTTTTTATCTTTAATTAATTTAATATATAAAATTTTTTATATCAGATATTACTTATCATTCATACTGTAGATCAGTTTAAGGAGTTGTAACATCAATTGAGTTGTAAAAATTTATTAATGAATCAATCAATTTTTTGATGCCTCATCATTATCTCCTTAAATTTATTTTTTTAATTTCTTGAGCGAGAATACCACGAAGAAAATGAAAACCTAAAACGAACAATACGTATCATTATATGCAAAAATATTCCCCACGTTCACTAAAATTTGAATGATCGCAATTATATACAGAGTAACAATAATCAATTCCTTATCAGTTTAATTTTATTCAAGTACATTTAATTATATAATTCAAGATAAAATATGTCAGGTTTCCCTCGTATTATTTTCTTCTATTTTCGACAAAATTCTTATACATTTTCATGCTTTTTAATTCCTGAATTATAATAAGTCGTAAATTCATATATATGGCCTGTTCAGGTCAGAATTTAAAACTATAATAATCAGAATTTAGCGAAAGTACTCATACGAGCATTAAGTCAAGGAATATTTTTTCTCGACCCATAATTATTTTGTTGGTCCAAAACCACAAACGATAAAAAAATCCATTTCACCGGGGAAGAAAAAATTAAATTTTTTTTTTTTTTTTCAAAACATAAAAAAAATGTGAATCATAAATTTTTCACTTCAAATCGTATAAGTTCAATTCATAAATACTTACTTTATCAGATCTTAGCTTCACTAACCAACCCAAAAAAAATGCTTAAAAGATCTTCAATACTTTATCAATCAATAAGGACAAGATCATCAAGTTCAACATCAGCATTAGCTTATAAAACATTACATCGTAATCAAAAAAGACCACCATTACCAACATTAGAAACTCCAAATTGGTCAGCTGATACAGCAGTATCTTCAATATTATATGAAACCCCAGTTGCATCAAAAGCACCTCCAAAACAACATGTTTTAAATTGTTTAGTACAAAATGAACCTGGTGTATTAAGTTCGGTATCAGGAACATTAGCTGCTAGAGGATTTAATATTGATTCATTAGTTGTTTGTAATACTGAAGTAAAAGATTTATCAAGAATGACTATTGTTTTAAAAGGTTTAGATGGAGTTGTTGAACAAGCAAGAAGACAAATTGAAGATCTTGTTCCAGTATATGCTGTATTAGATTATACAAATGCTGAAATTATAAAAAGAGAATTATTATTAGCAAGAGTTTCATTATTAGGACCAGAATATTTTCAAGAATTAATAGCAACTCATCAATTACATATAGATGATGGATCATCAATTCCAGATTTATCAGCATGTGAATCAGCATATCATCCATCAAATTTAGCTCCAAGTGAAGCCCTTAGACAAAAACATATTCATTTAGATCATATTTCAACTATAACAAAACAATTTGGTGGTAAAGTTGTTGATATAAGTGATAGAAATGTTGTTGTTGAATTATCTGCAAAACCAAGTAGAGTTTCAAGTTTTATTACATTATTACAACCTTTTGGGATATTGGAATTAGCAAGATCAGGAATGATGGCTTTACCTAGAACTCCTCTTGATGGAGTTAATGAAGAAGATGAAGCTGCTGTTGATGCTGCTGATATTGTTGATGCTTCTCAATTACCACCAGGTTAAGAAGACTTCTTGCAAAGATGATTTAATAGTAGGTTTTACTTGACTTTAAATGGTTTACTAATGTATATATAATCAACATTCCTCGATTTATTTTATATAGACAAAAGAATTGACGATAATTATAAATAATAATAACGTATTGTAGATTATCGCTGTCAATTATCTGATTTTTTAAACTTTCTAATTTGCGCACTTTTTTAGAGCCTTTGGAATAACTTCACAAGTTCCAATTTTTTACGAACTAAATTAACACAAGCTAAAGAAGAGTTTAATGTAATTCATTTAGTAGTCGTGTAATAATTCTTTCAATTTGATTTTGTACTTTAGTCGTTAAAGAACACAAAAAAGTATTAATTAGACCAATTCTCTAAAGTTACAAAAGAAAGTTAAGGTAAAAGAGTTTTCTTGTGGTGTATTAATTGCATATGAAATTTGAGAATATTCATTTTAGGTAAATTGTAGTGTGACCTTTTATTTTTGAAAATTTTTAGAGTTTATTAAATTTGGAATTTCTGATTCTTGGTTATATTTAGATACAAAGTTTAATTTTATTCGAATTTTTCTAGTACAATTCTCGATTTTTGGAAGAATTAAGACTAAATTTTAACCAACTCGTAGTGAAGATTCTAGAGTTAAATTCTTTAGATTAGTTTTTTGAACTACGAAATATTCACTAAACTCTATTATCAATTGGACTTAAATAATTTATAAACTTTGAATTTAAAACTAAAAAATAAAAAGAAATTAAAAAAAAACTTAAATCTTTCAAAAACTTCTCATTTGAATATTTTGAAACAAATCCTTCTCTGTTCCTTTACATCTTTGATGAAGCAAACTTTGTAAATTGTAGCTATGTAGTTTTTGAGAGTTTTCCTATATTTTGACAAAAGTATCAGAAAAACTGGAAGTTTAAAATAATAAAAAGATTAATAGAAACGTATTTTATAAATTTTACGAGATTTTGAAAAAAATAACACAAAACAAAACTAATTTTTTAAAGTCAGACGACCATTAACTTAATTTGAATTTTTTACTAAAATTGATTTATTTAAACTTTATGCTACTTATGTTTTCAAATATTTCGTAGTTTAATTCATAAAATTCATAACCATTATTAAATTAAAAGCATACTGTAAAACCTAAGAGTCATCATTTTCTCTAAATTTTTAGTACTTCTGGATTCAAGTCTTTTTTTTTCAGTAACGTATTTTTGTATGTTATAAAATTGAGGTATAGAACAAGAGTATCTCGAATCTAAGATTTTTTCAGATTTGATAGTATAAGGTTTGTAAATTTTTAATTTCATGTCACAATTTCGGTAAATATATTACTTAGTATTTAAGATCTAGATTTATTCAATCTTTGGTTACATTGATTTTTAGTTTATTAAATCTACTATTTTTTCAGTACTTTAATTAAACTTCTTAGGTTTTGAACTGTTAACTTAATGTATTATGAGTGAAAAGCAAAAGTATTAGTCAAAAATAATGAAATAGAGAGGTTTATTCTACAGTTAAAAAAATCACTAATAATTAAATAACTTAAAAAATTATATTATGTATTTGAATGTTCACTTCTAACGTCCTCAACATCATTTGTGTCCTGCACCTCCTCCAATTCTTCTTCCACTTCTTCTATCCTATTTTCGGGCTCTGCATCTTGTATTTCATTTACTTGTTCTGCATCTTGTGATTCATTTACTTGCTCTGCTTCATTATCGATTTCTTCTTCACCTTCATCTTCATTATAAGATGGAGGTCGATTAGGAGGTGCTAGACTATTTAAAGTAATTCTTTCATCTTGTGAATTAACTTCAGAATAAGCATTATAACTAAATCTTTCATTCTCATTACTTGAACTTTGTATTAATTTATTTTCTTCATTACCATTGGTTTCATTCTTATAATTAGACTGAAAAAAATCAGGAGGAAAATCATTTATTCTATCTTGTAAATCATCATCATCTATTTCACTTCTTTCTAACAAAATATCAGAATTAAATTTATTATAAGCAGGTGGTGATGGACCAGTTCCTTCAATAGGTGCATACCCCCAATTTTTAACATTTCCTTCAATAAATACAAATCCTCTTTGACCCAAATTTACATGAACTGAACATATATCATTAGCACCAACAATAGGAAAAATTTGAGCTTTTGTTAAAAATTTAAAATTTTTTATATGACCACCTAATTTTGATTCACTTATTTTTTTACCATTTCTTGTGAAAAATACAGTACCTGATCTAGTTCTATAACCAACACCAATAACGTCACCTTCTGCTAAAGAAGGAAATGGAGGTTCAGTTTGGAATTTAAAAGGTTGATTGTACCTTCTATACCCATTAGAATCATAACTTATTGAATGTATATGTCTACCTGGTAATCTAAACCAAGGATATGGTTTTATTGCTAAACCTATGGATATCAAAGTGTCTTCTGGTTTTGGTAATGAATATATTTTAGATTCGAAGTAATAAACTTCATTTTTTAATGGAATTGGTAAATTTGTTTGTGATGAACATTCAAAATTTTTAAAAAAATTTAATTCATATTTATTTAAAATTAATAAATCATTATTTGTTAATATTGAATCTTTTATAAATTCAAATGCTGATATACCCTTTTCTTGTATTGATAAATTTTGAGATAATGTTAAATCACCACAAATCATAGGATTATTAGCTAAATAATCTTTTGATTGGAAATATAATTCTTGTTCATCACTATTTAATTCTAAATATGCTTGATTTTCTTCTTCTCTTCTTAACTCATCTTCTGAAATATTTCTATTTCTACGAACACAATATACTATTAGTCCCGTTATTGTTAATACTCCTATTATTGATAATGTTGTAATAAATGATATTAGTAATACTTCGTATACTGTATTTGATTGTGGGTTGTTTCTATTATAAGGCGGTATTATATCTGGTTGATCTTTTATAAACATCTTTGTTGTATTATAATAATGTAGTGGGGCAAATATCGATGTGGTTGTATAGTTAAATTAATAAATAAGGTTATATTCTAAAATAATAAATAGTAGAGTAGTTGAGTAATGCAAACTTCTAATAAATAGGTGATATGATAAGTTATATAAGGGTGTTGTTGAATTAAAATCTTGACTTGTAAGTTGTAAATTAGTACTAGATATCAGATATTAGATAAGATGATAAATTAAAAAATGACGGTTTGTGCAATCTTCTATTTTTTCTATTTTGTACTAAAATAAATTTATTAATTTAATTTAAAATGAGTGTATAAATGTCGTTCTGATCAGGGGAAACTGCTAGTAAAATACACTGGTTCATCATTAGCCGAAGAAAGATAAACATCAAAACCTAGATGTATGAGTAAAAAAAAATCCCTAAAAGTAAGAAGAACTAAGTTTTTTTAATAATGAAAGCGTCTTGTTCATAAATGTATTTGGTCCTAGCTGATATATAGTTAGTTGTAACGAAGTCGTACAAAAATTACGACTTGAGCGGTATTAAAATTTTCTAATTGTCTTACTTGTTCATTTTATGACACATTGAGCTTTCAAGACAATCAAAATTTTTGGTAGCGATGTGATTCTTTAATTTTTATTGAATATACCAATGATTATAATTGCAAAATATTTAGCCAATAACGAGTCATTGTCAAATGATCTTAATGTGGGGTCTTAGTTGAATAAGAATTTTGTAAATCATTTTTTATCTTACCATCAGATCATTAAATGTGCTACAAAATCAATCTTTTAATGTAACTTTCTTGATTTGAGAATCAGCCAGCAATTTTTTGGTAGTAAAGTCAAAAATAATTAAAAAAAGAAAAGATTAATTTCAATCAATACTCAGACGAAAGATCGGAAAATTATTTTATTTCTACTTCTGAAAAGGTCAAGCTAATGCTGATTCAAATGAAGTAATCATACTGCTGTTCATAGCCTCGATTCAGTAATCTTTGGTGGTGAAAATAAATTATTTTTTTCTATCGTGTATTTATGTATTTATTTATTGTTACTTAGTTACTAAAAATAACTTGATGTACATAATCTTATAATCATAATAATAATATTAATTAAACGAAAGGAGATAGTAATTAAGTAATGATTAGTTAATAATTATTTTTGTGATATTTAATTCATTTAAATGATTGCACCAAAAAGTAAAGCTATGAAAGAGATTAGTTCATATATTTATATCGGAGTATATGAGTAGTAAGTAATATCTATTTATTCCATGGACTCTGTTGGAATCTCACTAAAATATTTGGTCTTTGATTTTGATTTGATTTTTTAGTAAAATTAAACCGAGATCAATTAAAGAAATATATGTAATGTAATATTACTTAAAATAATTTTACTTATTTAGTATTGTGAAACAAGTATTTTAAAAAATATATTAATTATAATAAATTAATTTATTTTATTTCACTTTACATTATCAATGACATCAAACTTATGATTCCAATTGATTCAACTTTAATTTGTAAAAATTATATATAAAGTACAACTTCTTTTCAAAATTGATTTCAAATTTTGTAATTATTCATCTTCATATAAAAATATTACTACTACTTCAAGAAACAAAAAGTAATTAAAGTTAATCTTATTTC
Organism: Lodderomyces jiufengensis; assembly: GCF_024610255.1. Classification (NCBI taxonomy): domain Eukaryota; kingdom Fungi; phylum Ascomycota; class Pichiomycetes; order Serinales; family Debaryomycetaceae; genus Lodderomyces; species Lodderomyces jiufengensis. The sequence continues at coordinate 605,387 of NW_026261558.1, read as the reverse complement.
TTCCTCATAATTTTACATAAACATACATTCATTCATTTGTTTCAAATTTAATTTTGAATTTTCAATTTTCACAACATTCACAATAATATTATGGTACTAATATCATCACTATGTTTAACAATATTATCAATTATAACATTATCATTAGCTGACTTATCATGTAATCCATTAAAACAACTGAATTGTTCTCCAAATCCAGCATTAAGTGGATCCATACATGAAACTTTTAATAATGGGTTAGGATCATATTTTACTTCAAGAAATAGACAAGGTGATTTAAATTTTGGTTCAGATGGAATTTCATTAGTTATAAATAAAAGATTTGATAATCCTTCATTTATTTCAAATTTTTATATAATGTTTGGTTATGTTGAAGTTGAAATGCAAGCAGCTGAAGGTAAAGGTATAATATCAAGTTTTTATTTACAAAGTGATGATTTAGATGAAATTGATATAGAATTTTTTGGTGGTGATCCTTATGAATGGCAATCTAATTATTTTTTAAAAGGAGATACAACAACTTATGATAGAGGAGAATATCATCCATTACAACCAAGTCCATTACAAACTTATCATAAATATGCAATAAATTGGACTGAATCAAAAGTAGATTGGTTAATTGATGGTCAAATTGTAAGATCTTTAACGACTGCAAAAATCCAATCTCCTTGTAGAATTTATTCAGGTATATGGGCAGGTGGTGATCCTTCAAATGAAATTGGTACTGTTGAATGGGCTGGTGGATATACTGATTATAGTCAAGTTCCTTTTACTATGCATATAAAATCAATTATTGCGGTTGATTATTCTACTGGTAATTCATATTCTTATAATGATCAATCTGGAAATTTACAATCTATTGTTGCAAATGGTGGTCAAATTAATGGTAGATTCCAACAAGCTCAACAAGATATAGTAAATATTAAAAGTGGTAAAGCAGTTGATAATAGTGGATCATCTAGTCAATCATCTAGTCAATCATCTAGTCAATCGTCTTCATCAAGTTCAAGTTCATCAACTTCAACATCTTCTTTATCTTCAACCACATCAAGCACATTATCCTCAGGTTTAACAACCTCACAATCATCATCAATAAACCTAACTACAATATCATCATCACCACCACCACAATCACCTACATCAAACAATCAATCAAGACTAGTATCAGTAGGTAGTGGAGTAGTATCAACATCAACCAATCTACCAACATCATCTTCATCTTCATCTGCTACTTCGTCTACTACTTCATCAATCACGTCAGATTCTACAACTACAAGATCTGCTTCCACTACCGCATCAGCTTCACAAGCTGAAAATAATGGTCTTATGATACGTAATGAAATTGCCGGGTACTTTGTACTGTTTATAATTTTATGTTTTGCTATTATATAAAAAAAGTTTGGAAATAGATTAATATTATATTTAATTAATTTATTTTGAAAAATACTGACATGATTTACTCTTTGACTCATTTAATGACCTTTACTAATAACTTTAACTAAAAATCAATTAAGAATTCTTATTTATGTGAAGTAATGCGTGTTTGATTTGGTTCAATTTTAGTTGAAGTTATCAAATTTTATGTATTTTAGTTGCAAAATGATACCAAAAAATAAACAAACTGAATAAACACAAATTTTTCGAAATTTTTTAACATAAACTGATCGAAGTTAAACTATATTGTCAAAAAAAACTATCTATAGCCTAGAGACATAATATCATAGATTGTTACTGTCCAATTAAAATTAATCAAACTTGGAATAAAATGGCTTCAAATACTGAAACAAAAAAGTCAAATAATCAGCAAAAAAATCAAAAAATTGTGTAGAAATCGCGCCCAAAAATTATACATGTTAGAAACCCCGGAGTTGTGATTGCCAGAAAACAAGTGACTTGGCGCACTTGGACTTAATAGACTGGATGGCCAAGCTGGTTAAGGCGTGTGACTGTTAATCACAAGATCGGGAGTTCAATCCTCCCTCTGGTCGTTTATTAATTGTCAATGATTCTTTTTTTAATAGTTTAATCTTTTTTTGCACTTTTTACTTTTACAACTACAATGATTCCAGTACCTACTTACTAAAGTTAACTTAATAAATCAAATTTTCTTTTATTCTACTTTACTATACAATTACTTTTTTCCCTTTCTTTTTTAAGGGACTACGTAAACCAACCAATGAACTCTAATTTAAAGAAACATAATTAGCAGGGAAAAGTCCAATTTCTCCAGTTTTAGAATGTTTTCCAGACCACCAATCTTCATCAACAAATTCAATTTCAATAATAAGATCACCTTCTTCAAATCCAATTTCATTATCTTCATCTTTTTCATAATCGTACTCTGCTACTGCTGTGGTACCTTTGGATTCAGATTCGTGTTCCTGTTCTTGTTCTGGTTCAGATTGTGCTTGTGCTTGTGGTGGTTGTGGAATATTTCTTGCTGGGAGTTTTACTGGTGCTTCGTCATCTTCTTCTTCGTCATCGTCGTCTTGATCAAATGAAGGTGGTGGTGGAATGTTTCTTGCTGGTAATTTTGCTGGTTTTTCGTCTTCTTCTTCTTCATCTTCATCTTCTTCTGGTTCTGGTTGTCTTGGTGGAGGAGGAGGTAAATTTCTAGCCGGTAATTTCACTGGTGCTTCGTCTTCTTCCTCGTCGTCTTCATCTTCTGGTTCAGGTTCAGGTTGTCTTTTTGGTGGTGGTGGGAAATTTCTAGCTGGTAAAGGAGCTGGTTTTTCTTCTTCTTCTTCTTGCTCTGGTTGTTCTTCATCATCATCTATTTTATGCTGTTCAAATTTATGAGCTAATTCAGAAGCATGACTTTGAGATTCTTTGTTGTCATGATCATTTTCTTCTTCTTCTTCTTCTTCGCCAGGAGCAACAGTTTTATATTTACCTCTTTTTTCAGCCCAAATTTGTGCAGGAGTTTTACCATTTTCAGCACCAAAATCTCTTGATAATCCACCAGAAGGTTTTTCTTTTGTGGTGTGATTAGAACCAAATGAAGGTTTTGCTCCAAATGTTGGAGTATTTGATGATGTTTTAGTACTAGCTTTATATTTATCAGCTACTGAATGTCCTATTTTGGGTTTTGGTAATGAAGTTAATCTACCATCGTCATGATGATCGTATGCTTTCATACGTTCACTTAATGGTTTTGGTTTATTATCATCTTTTTCTTCTTCTTTTGTAGGTGTAGGTTTTGATTTTGGAGTTGAACTTATTGTATCTGATTTTTGTTTTCTTAAATCATTAATATTTACTTTTGTTGGTTTATAAGTTGATGGAACATTTTCTAATGGTTTTTCATCAAAATCTCTTTCTTCAACATCTTGTGCATCTCCCCATCCATCATCAGAGGAATTTTTTGGTTTTTGTGATGCTCCAAATCCAGTTGATTTTGGAATAAATGATGGTTTACTACTAGTGGTTGTAGGTTTGGATTGAATTGGTTTTGAAACTGTTGGTTTTGCACTAGTGGATGATGAACCACCAGTAGAATTTTTTGAACTACTTGGAGTTGTAGAGTATCTTGCACCAGCAGCAGCACCAACACGGTTTAAAAATTCATCAACATCTAAATCATCTTGATCTCTTGCAGTAATTTGAATATGATATCCACTGAAAATTTTAGATATTTCAGCAAAATTATTAGCAAAAGATAATCTTAATTTTGCAGGTGCATTATCTGGACACCAACCTAAAAGTAAATTTTTAAAAACATCAGATCCAGGTACTGTAACTCTTGCTAATCCAAATTGTACTTGTCCATCTGTAAAATTTTCAACAAATTCATTTAAATCACCAGAACCTGTTTCTAAAACATCTAAAGTTGCATTTTTATCAACTGAATAAACAACATATGAAATACTTGGATCTCCTCTTACTACTTTATTATATGGTTCTTGAATTCTTTTGGAATTGGTTGAAGTATCAATTTTTTCCATCTTTTAAGTAGTTGTAAAGACAATTGAGTAAATGAGTAATTGAGTAATTGAGTAATTGAGTGGGTTGACTAGCCAATGCTAATTATTTTTGTTGCTAAATTTAAAATGGTTAGATTATTTGAAATTTCAACGTTTTTGGTTAATAGCCACCATATAATTAATAATTAAATAGTGGTGATCTAACGCTACCAATATTTTCGGGGTTTAAGTCAAATCAAATTTCAGGTATGGGTTTCAAAATTGAAGTATTATTACTTTATTTATTTACATGTTGTATTTTTATTACCTTCTATTAACTCTAGCCAAACTCTATATTTATAAAATCATTGACATTCCAGATGTCAACTAAACTGATTCTTGATCTGTAGATCAGATTTACTTACTAAAAGCCCATTTAACGGATTTTATCTTTACTCTATTTCACAACTATAACAATTGATTGCTCCAATTATTCAATTATGAACTTGATTTCACCAATGCGTAGATCAAACACCACATCATAATATACCCAGCTATATTAGTTGCAATTCCTTCTATGAAAATTTCTTGTATTGGATTTTTAAAAAATTTATTTATATTACCTTGACCACAAATGATATAAAATAATATATTCGTCACAAAGTTACCAATAATAAAGAAACCAAAACCATATAGTGATTCTAATGACATTATACCGGCAACTATTCCAAGAACTAATGATGAAACATCGTGAATATGTTGTAGTTTTTGTTTGTTTATGTTTATGTTTGATTGGCTATAAAGCTTGTTGGAGGTAGTTGACATTGTTCAATGACGTGTAAGTGATTCAACTGTAACCCAATTGAGTTGACTTTACTGAAAATTTATGTTGATGTTGATGAATTAAAAAATTTGTTGTTTCAAAAGTTCGTATATTTTTTTTTAACCGATTTTTAATTGTATTTTTTGTTTTTGTTTTAGAATATTTTGCCATTCTAATTTTAGTAGAAATTTAAATATTCAAGACCAAAGATTATAATAAAATTTGCAACCAAATAATAAAACTTATGAATTGAAACAGTCAATTAAACAATTTATAGCATTCGTCATCTCAATCTTTTTCACACATGGATTATAATTTAAAAAAGTTCCTACTACGTTTACCACAAGAATCAAATTTTGAAATAAATGAAAATATTAAAAAACAAATTAGAAAACAATTATTTTTATCAATAACTAAAACAAAGTATTTAGATTGGTTATTCCCAGATGTTGAAAATTTAAATGATAAACTAGAAAATGAATTTAATTGGAAATATTCAAATTATTCAAAATCTTTAGCTATAAAAAGAGGTGTTCAAGATACTCATTCACATAATGCTTTCCATCCTCATCAACCATGTTCAAGAATTTTTCATAAAGGAGAACCTATATTTAGGTGTTTAACTTGTTCATACGATGAAACTTGTGCTTTATGTTCTCATT